>NC_087309.1:41057811-41317811 GCF_015220805.1 Pogoniulus pusillus
CTCCCACCTGCACAGGCAAACCTGCAGGACTGCTTGTTCCTCTGAAGAGACCCAACAGGAATATGAGAAAAGCATTTTCAATTTGAAAAACTTGTCAAGGATCTTAGTCATGCCCCAACTGGTTTAAAAAAACCTTGAATTGCTGCAGGTTGTCTTAATCTCTTTTTTTTCTTTGTCATGTTCTGCCATAATGGAAACAGATTAGAGGCATCCGTAGGTTTTGGGTTCTGCTCCTGGTTTTATTTATTCAGCTATAGTCCTCTCTCGCAGCCTCTCTGCCAGCCTGCTTGAACATATTCCTCTTGCAGTTAATGTGCATGGATCATTGCTTTCTCCCTATAGCCATGTAAAGAAAGATCTATAAGGAAATCATTGCTTCAGTGACTGAGCAAACTTTGCCTCCTGCTGCTCAGCCTGCAGACACAGAAGGGAATAAATTGGTCTCAAATCATCTCCTGCCTTTGCTTAACAAAACAAACTAAATGTGAATCTTCATCCCCAGCTGTCTCAGCTGCTGTGGGGAGTTAGCCTGGCTGAGATACTAGTAATAGCTCTATTATCACAGACTGGTTTGAGGTGGAAGGGACATCAAAGATCATCCAGTTCTAAAACCCTGCCATGGGCCGGGACACCTCCCACCAGCCCAGGCTCCTGCTGTTGTTGTTCAAGGCCAGGCTGGATGAGGCCTTGAACATCTCCAGGGAGGGAACACGAACAGCCTCCCTGGACAACCTATTCCAGTGTCTTTCCCACCCTCACTCTCAGGAATTTTATCCTCATTTCCAGGATCCATATACCCTTTTGCAGCTCAAAGTCATTGTCCCTCATCCTGGCCCTTGTCCAAAGCCCCTCCTCAGCTCTCCTGGAGCCCCTTCAGGTGGTAATGGTAAAAAGTGAGTAACATCTTGCCTTTGCCTTTGTTGTTAAAGATGTTGAGGGACTGTTCACCACTCTGAGGAGAAGCAGGGAGCAGAACATACTGTGTGCAGCCTGCACACTGGGAGGGCTGTGTCTGTGCATTACAAATGGGACTGCACAACAGCTTAGGTGAAATCAAGGGGGTTAAAGCTCCGAGGTAGGTGAAAGATACAGAGAGGCTGGGGAACCTTGAAGAGTTCCTGATGCCCTCCCTCTGTTAGAGCACTTATTTTTTGTGCAGCAGCACAATTCTAGGAGTCACAGTAACAGCTTTCTTCCAGGTAAGGCAGCCTCAGCGCAGTCAACATTTCAGAGAGTCTGAGGGAAGTGCTGGGTCACAGCAGTGCCATGAAGGCTCCAGGCTGAGGCAGAGTGGCTGGAAAGTGTCCATTCGAAAAGGCCCTGGGGGTGCTGGGTGGCAGCAGCTGGAGACAAGCCAGCAGTGCCCAGGTGGCCAAGAAGGACATCAGCATCCTGGGCTGTATCAGCAATTGTGTGGGCAGCAGGAGCAGGACAGGGTTTGTGTCCCTGTGGTGGGCACTGCTGAGGCCACAGCTTGAGTGCTGGGCTCAGTTCTGGACCCCTCCCAGAAGGACATTGAGGGTCTGGAGCAGGTCCAGAGAAGGGCAACAAAGGTGGGGAAGGATCAGGAGAAAAGGTCTGGTAGGGAGCAGCTGAGGGAGCTGGGGCTGTTTAGTGTGAAGAAGAGGAAGCTGAGGGAGACTTCATTGCTCTCTGCAGCTCCTTGAGAGGAGGCTGCAGCCAGGTGAGGATTGTGTTCTTCTGCCTAGTCTAAGATGATAGGAGACAAACTGACCTGAAATTGTGCTAGGGAAAACTGAAGTTGGCCATGAGGAACAATTTCTGTGCTGCAGGAGTGATCAGGGATTGCAAGAGGCTGCCCAGGGAGGTGGTGGAGTCCCCCTGCCTGGAGGCGTTCCAGAAACATGTGGCCATGGCATGTAGGGTCATGGTTTGATTGCCATGGTGGGATTGGTTTGGCAGTTGGACTCACTAAGCTTGGAGGTCTCTCCTACCCTAAACAATGCCTCGGTGATATATTTCTACATTAAATTCTGATGTTGGAGTGGATGTGGGAGAGACAGATGTCAGATTGGCTTCTGTCTGAGCTGTTCAGTGTCTAATGAAGCCTTTCTGAAGCCAGTATCAGAGGGTCCTGTGCTGCTGAGGAATGAGTGATGAAATTAAACATTGTCCAGAGCACTTCACAAGAGCAATCATGTTATAGGTGGTGCCCTGGAAGTCCTGACCTTCCAACTGGAAGTTACACAGCAGGTCATTGAGAAATCCCCTCCATGAGAGGGAGAACTGGTTGTGTTTCCTTCTGTCCTAGGTGAAAGGAGTCACCCAGGCATGGCAGCGTTTGGGAGTTTCCCCAAGCAGGACTTGTAATTTCAGATCTTTCTGACTACATATCTCTTTCTCTGCTTACAGCATGGTGACAAGAAGGCAAGTGAAGCTTCTTCCAAACCAAGAGAAAGAAACACATCAGTGGCAGAGGTAAGTCACAGTTAAGACATTAGGGAGATCTTCAGACATTGAGAGGAAAATCTGGTAATGAATTTTCTCCTGTGGATTTTTGTCCTTGAGTAGCCAAGAGCTGGTTTCCAGATAGTTAACTGGCAACTGTTGTTCATCCCAGCAATGTCCGGCTTGGTCTTGGGCTGCCTTAGGAAGGATTTTCTTTCCTCTCATGTCACCCTTTCATGTTAGCATCAGTGGAGATGACCTGTGTAGATGTGTCTGTTCTGCAGAGCAGGGTCACTGCAGGGCACGTCAGGTGGTGCTGACTCTTGGACTGTCCAGAAGTAATGGGTGAAGCAGGTGCTCTGTGGTGCTTTCCCCTTTGCCTGCGTCCTGACTTTTCTTCCAAACATACAAATCCAAGTTCACACTTAAATGGTCCTGTCTGTGCCCCCTCCTGACACTCTTGCCAGTATCTGAATCCTGGGTTCAGTTCTGGGCTTCTCATTCCAAGTAGGAGATTGAGGGGGGACCTCCTGGCTCTCAACAGCTCCCTGAAAGGAGATTTGGCCCAGGTTGGGGTTGGTCTCTTCTTCTTAGTATCTGGTGGTAGAACAATGAAATCATAGGACAGCTTAGGATGGATAAGCCCTCTAAGTACATCTAGTCCAACCATCCACCCAATACCACTATGTCCACTAAACCATGGCCCCAAGTGTCATGGCCACACCTTTCTGGTGTAAGCATGGGGACTTCACCACCTCCCTGGGCAGCCTCTTCCAACCCCTGACCCCTCTCAGTAAAGAATTTTCTTCTGATGTTCAATCAAAACCTCCCTTGGCACGACTTAAGCCTCTCATCCTATATCCAGTTACCTGGGAGCAGAGACCAGACCCCACCTTGCTGCAGCCTTCTTCCAGGGAGCTGTAGGGAGCAGTGAGGTCTCCCTCAACCACCTCTTCTCCACACTAAACACCCCCATCTTCCTCAGCCACTCTTTGTATGATGCCCTCCAAACCCCTCACCAGCCTCATTGCCCCTCTCTGGACACCTTCCAGCACTGCAATGTCTTTCCTGTCCTGTGGCACCCAGAGCTGAACCCAGTACTGAAGCTGTGGCCTCACCAGTGCCCAGTATCGGCGCAGCATCACTGTCCTGCTCCTGCTGGACACACTGGTTTTGATTCAGGCCAGGATGCTGGTGGCTTTCTTGGCCACTTGAGCGTACTGCTGGCCATCCACCAGGTCCTTTTTTTAACAAGGATGCTTTCCACACGCACTCCTCCGAGTGTGGAGCATTGCTTGGGGTTGTTGTGACCCCAAATTAGAAAAGAAATGTGGATACCTTTTCAGAGATTTTTTGGTGAAGTGATAAGCCCCTGTGCTTGTGAAGGGACTTGAGGTCCTCTGTGGATGCCAGAACTTGCTCCTCCTACAGCACAGACTCCGACTCCCCTTTGGGCAAAGTGGTATCTAACTGCTGGGCAACAACTGGCCCAGTAGTACCAACCTGGATTTAAAGAATGTTTTTTTAGTTACTTCATATCATCAATGATTTCTAATCCTGGTTTGTCAAATGGATCTTCATATTCAGCTGGGTTGGTGTCTGCAAGACCCGAAACAATCATCTGGAACTGCACCAGAGGAGGCTTAGGTTAGCCATGAGCACCAATTTTCTGTGCTGTCAGAGTGGTCAGGGATTGGAACAGGCTGCCCAGGGAGGTGGTGGAGTTCCCACCCCTGGAGGTATTCCAGAAAGGCGTGGCCATGGCACTTGGGGCCGTGCTTTGATGGCCACGATGGTTCTGGGTTGATGGTTGGAGTGGGTGATCTTAGAGGGCTTTTCCAACCCAAACTGTTCTGTGGTTCTGTGTGGCCAGTGCTGCATTCTATGTAAAATAGTGGTTTGTCATGACCCTGCTTCCTCAGGAGCTGGTGTTCATGGTGCCTTACATCAGGGAGTGTACACCAGCAGCTGTGTGCTCTGAGCAGAGTGGTGGCTGTTACCCATCAGAAGCCGCATGGGTTGTGAGCAGTGTTAGGATCAGTGTTGGAAGGGTCACCTCTCTGCCAGCAGCTCCAAGCACCCTTGGCCACTTGGTGTTCTACAGTGAGTCAGTCTTGTATCTATCACAATTAAAGGTTGCCAGTACCAGTCATGGGTTGATGGCCAAGGTGGTGTTAGGTTGAAAGTTGGACTTAATGATCTTAAAGGTCTCTTCCAACCGAAACAATTCCATGATTAGGTCCACAGCAACCTCTGCTCTCAGGAGCAGGAGCAGTGCTTTCTCCAGAGCAGGTTCAGAAAGAGAAGAGTTTATAGGAACCACTGTTAATGGATGGCTGCTTGCTGGCTTGAAATGCCAGTGACTGGCAGAGGGAAGCCAGGCACAGTTGTGCCTGGCATCTCACGCAGAGCAATAGGAAGATGCCTTTCTGAGCTTTGCTGTGTTTGCAGTGCAAGTCAAGGCCACTGGAAACTTTTATTACCGTCCTCTGAAGTGGATGATTAAAGCAATTGCTTTCCTTTCCTGTCCAGACCCCAGAAGGCTTGTTTAGTTCAGGAGTGTGTTCCTCCTTTCCTCTCTAGCAACTCTTTTTTTTCCTACATTGCATTGTTCTTTCATACATTTCCTGGTTTAAAGCCAAGTTCCATGACTGCAGGTTGCTATCCTTAATGCAAAAGTGCTGTCTGGTGTGTGGGAAGGGTGGGAGTTGAAGCCTGTGGTTTGAGGTTGTGGAGTTACTGTTTTTGGCTCTGGAGAGGTCTGTTTATGCCCAGAAAAAGAAGACTGTTAGTAACTTTATTGTCCTGATGCTTTTGTTTTTTCAGCTCTCACGCTGCTTGCTGCTTGTCTGCTTTCTCCTGCGAATCCTGTTGCCTGTTTGACTTGATCCACTGACTTTTCAGTGCTTACAAGCGACAGTAACTCAAAACAGTTCTCCTTAGGCCCATTGGATGGCATTAGCTCCACCTTGGTTCACACCTACCTCCAAAACACTCTGGGTTATATTTTTAAGCAGTTGAAGTAGCAACTCAGAGTCTGCAGTGTGATATTTCTGTTGAAAACTCAGAAGTTCTTCCTCTAGCTTTGACTTCCTGAAGCAGAGATTTACAGCCTGACTGTAGATAGCTGTGGTCAGCCTTATCTAGAACGTTGGGTTTGTTCACCTCCCTGCTGGAAGAGGTGTGGTAGTGCTCTGTAAAAACGGCAAGGAGACAGGAAGGCCTTTGAGAGGTTTGTTTGCATGTGGAGGGGAGGGTCGTAAATGCCCACATGCTCATTGTTCGGCTGAAAATAGCCATACTTGAGCTTGTCTGTCCAGTGTCCTTAGGTATATGGACCTGAGGGAAGGAGAGAATAGTGGTAAAGCTTTGAAAAGGAGAGGTGGGAAAGGTTGGACACAGGTCCAAGATGCTTATTAGCCACAACATCAAGGGGAACTCAGAACGAGCACTCTGGGAGTGTAGAATTGGTTTCTTAAGCCTTTTCTTCTCTGGAGGCTTCAAACCATGTGGAAAGAACTACATCAGGTTTACAGTGAAGGGAAACCTGCTTGGTCAGGGCCTCCACAGGCACGGAGATGCTGAGGAAATGAAGAAGCTGTGTGAGACTTTCCCACTTGTAACATCATGACACCAGACAGTAAAACAGTGCTTTAAAGGAGCATTTAGCAGGCTTGAGTGGCACACAGTCATCTGTTGGTTCCTTCAGAGAGCATTTGTTATTAAAATTTCTTTTAGCTAATTGGGTCACTGCTTAGCTGCCACACAGTGCTTTCCTACCTGAGTATTACAATGTTGTGTCAAGGAGGCCAAACAAAATGTGGGGAAGAAGAGGAGCTACAGCACAGAGCTGGACTGGCCCTGCCTGAGGTCACGCAGCTCCTCAGCAGGACAGCAGAGGAACTGTGTCACCAAGCTTCAGGCAGCTGTGTGATGGTGTCCTCAGAGCCCAGAGGGGAAACTGGGAGCTTCCTGAAGGTCCTCAGCCTTCCCCTCTGGATCATGGAGCAGGATTCCTGTCCTACTTAACAATGCTCAGCGCTGTCAGCTGCAGCTGCTGTGTTCTCCTCACTTGGGAATGAAGCTTCTAAAATCCATTGCCTTGTGCATCACACAAGGGCTGGGCACCACAGGAGTGCCAGAGGGGCTCCAGGACCCTCTCTGCTTCAAAAGGGGAAGAGAAAAGGCAGGAGAGAGAGAGGCTCATGGAGCAGGAAAGAAACTGAACCAGCTGGGATGGAACAAGAGCAGTGACAGGCTGGGGGACCTACCTGCATTAGAAGTGGTCAGCTTTAGGTTGAGGTATCCATAATCTGTCTGGTGATGAATACAGGGTGTCCTGTAGTAACAGGCAGGAGATATGCTGAAGATGTGGAAGCTGCAGGTGTCCAGAGTTGACAAGAGGTACAGAGAGAGCTCTTTATCAACATAGCTGAGAGTGGAGGTCTGGGTGTGTTGTGTTGGGCAGTGTTTCAGGATGAGGTTCAGGTCAATGGAGTGTGCCTGAGCTCGTCTCCAGGTTTTCAGAACCTTGCACTTCTTGAGTTCACATTCTGTGGAGAACCAGAAACTTCTGGAGAGCCTCAGCCAGCTGCACTGAGATGTTTTCACTCCTGGTGGATGTGTGTGTGGTGGATGCTAACAGAACAAACAGCAGGGCTGCTTGAGTTGCTGGTCGCTCGTGTTGCTGTTGCATGTGTTTGCAGCTGGCATGCAGCTGCCACCCGTCAGTGAGTGATGTGCTGCTGTTTCCCATCTCTGTCCCTCTTTTATCCTCACCCCTGTGACGTTGTGGCCCAGGCCCAACCTGCCTGCAGGGTAGTTGCAATGGGAATTGTTCATTCTTCTTCCTTCCTCATCTTCCAAAGCTTTTAACAGTTCTCTGTGAGGAGTTTCAGTGTGACATGTAGCTGCTCTGGCTCCCCTTTACCACTCACCTGGACATCATCTCCAGCTGGCTTGTGCCCATACACCAGTTCCACATTCCTCCAGCCACTGGTGTCCCAGAACCTACTGGAAGCTAAAATACTGTCATGACACAGAACCACCAGAGAGAAACTCAGGACAGCCTACAACATACACTTGGATTAAGATGTCCCTGGGCCACAATGTTTTTGAATCCATGAGGAAACTCCTCCTCTGCTTGGACAGGCTGGCAGCCATGCTGGCAATTCCCTGCTGTGGAAAGCGGTCCTCTGCCACACATCAGGATTTATCCAACAGCTTGTAATCCTCTTAACTGAGCAGGTCTGTGTCCAGCAGGAGCATGACACTCAATCACAACCCAGAAAGCGAAGGTATGGCGGCTGCTCATAACACATCAGAGTGTCCACTGCTGGGCTGGATGGCAGAAGAGCATCAGTGGCCTTGGCTGGGGGCTCTGTGACCTTTCTACTTTGGTGCCAAATATTTAAACTGCACTCACAACATTCCAGCATGGTAGGGGTGGAGATCACCCAGTCCAACTACTCTGCTCCAGCAGGGCACCCACAGCAGCTTGCCCAATGGCCAGAGGGAGGTGGAAGCTCTGCAGAGGAGACTCCATAACCTTTCTGGGCAGCCTGCTTCAGGCTCCAGCATCCTTACACCAAAGAGGCTTTTCTTTTCATGTTTGATGGAGTTTTCTGTGATGTTTGCGTCCTGTGCTCTTCATTCTATCACTGCATTGTTTGTTTGGTATTTTATCCCTGCACTAAGGGCCAGGAGTGGGTTGTGGTGTCCATCCTGACAGCTGGGGACAGCCAGTGGCACCAGAAGAGTGAGGCTCTAATCCAGCCTCAGTGGGAAGAGCAGAAACATAGAATCTCAAAATTGTCTGGGTTGCAAAAGCCCTTCAGGATCATCCAGTCCAGCATCAAACCAACACCACCATGGCCCCAGGTGCAATGGCCACATCTTTCTGGAACACCTCCAAGCATGGGGACTCCACCACCACCCTGGGCAGCCTGTGCCAATCCCTGACCACTCCTGCAGCACAGAAATAGTTCCTCACGGCCAAACTCCACCTCCTCTGGCACCATTTCAGGCTATTTCCTCTTCTTTTATCACCTGAGAATAAGCAGAAGAGCACAGCTCCTACCTGGATCCAGCACATTTTGAGGAGCTGTGGAGAGGCTCTGAGGAGCTTCCTTGCCTCTCTTTCTCTTTTGTTTTCATTCTTCTTCATCGAAGATGCAAATAGTAATTGGAATGTGCCATGATTTCAGTAGCCTTGATTCTCAGTGGCAGCTTTTGTGATACAAGGCTCTTCTCGCCACAGGGTGAACAAGAGTATGATTGATGCTCAAGGAGCTGTGAATGAAAGGTTTAAAAATGGAGGCTGTGGTTGCCAAAACCATTTCCACAGCAGAGTCTACACTCTCTTATCCTCCTGGTATTATCTTTTCCTGACATCTAGTCTACCACAGGTGTTCTCATTGCAGTACTATAACTAAAAAATGAATGGTTTAGGCTAAAGGAGATATTCTCCCTAGTCTCAGGTGATCGAGTGAGAGGAAATGGCCTGAAACTGTGGTAGGGAAGACTGAGATTTGCCACGAGGAACAATTTCTGTGCTGTAAGAGTGGTCAGAGATTGGAAAAGGCTGCCCAGGGAGGTGATGCAATTACCATGTCTGGGAGTGTTCCAGAAATGTTAGGTCATGGGAGGTGTTTGAGTCCCTATCCCCTGAGGCGTTCCAGAAAGATGTGGCCATGGCACTTGGGGCCATGGTTTGGTGTTGGATGGGTGGTTGGACTGGATGCTCTTGGAGGACTTTTCCAGCCCAAACAGTTCTATGTTTCTATGCTGCATATTTCCAGACATGAGTCTCCCCTTCACCCATCCACATCTCAAAGGAACATCTTCCCTTTGGTTCAACATGTCGTAGTTAATACATGGGGACACTGCTCTGGCCTTTCTTTGGAGGTTGCTGCTGATCATGAGGTTGTGCCACAGCTTGTGTTCCCCCACTGGCAGTTGCCTTCAGGACTGACCTTTTCCTCATTCATGCCCTGGAGAAGCTGGACTTTGGTGATTTATCAGCTCTGCCTGACCAGGGAGGAAAGAAGGGTGCGAGACAAGCTGCAAGGTGATGTTTCAGCTGATGGTGCCTGAGACTGTCTTAGAAATACTAAATGCTCTTAAACTTCTGGCAGGGGAAGAAGTGGGGGACAGCTCTGGTGGTTTTGTTGATGGAGGGTGTCAGAAATGCTGTCCCTGGAGTGAGGATGCTGGAAAGCACAAATCATTATTTTAATGAGCTTAAAAGAAGAATGAACCTAGGAGCATGGTGTGGCAAATTTCTTTTGCCGTTACAAATGTGCTAAAGGGTGACTATCAAAGAAATTTTACTGTTGAAAGGTGATCCTGAGGCCTGAAATATGTTTCTTAGCCTGTTCTGGTCAGTACTTAGTGAAGAATTCGGTGTGGTGGGTTGATTTCACACCTGTTTTATCTCCAAGGAGCCTTTCTGTGATCTAGAGAAGAATGTATTTGCTGCTTTTTCTCCTTTCACCCTGATCTGATGTTCTGCTTCCCATGAAACAGATATCTGCAGTAACAGGCTTTTCTTTATGCTGTTTAACTGACTAATAGAAGTTAGTCAACTAGTGAAGGACATGGAAGTGCTACAGGAGGTCCAGAGTAGGCCACCAAGATGCTCAGAGGGCTGGAGAACCTCTGTTGTAGGGACAGGCTGGAAGAGTTGGGGCTGTGCAGCCTGGAGAAGAGAAGGCTCCAGGGAGAGCATAGAGCTGCATTTCAATACCAGAAGGGGCTTCAGGATAGCTGGGGAGGAACTTTGGATGAGGACTGGGAGTGGAGTGCCAGAATGAGAAACAATGGCTTTAAGCTGGGAGAGGGGAGATTGAGCCTGGAGAGGATGCAGAAGTTTTTGAGAGTGGTGAGACACTGGCACAGGTTGCCCAGTGAGGTTGTGGACGTGCCCTCCCTGGAGGTGTTGAAGGCCAAACTGGATGAGGCCTTGAGCAACCTGGGCTGGTGGGAGGTGTCCCTGCCCATGGCAGGGGTTTAAAACTGGATGATCTTTGAGGTTGCTTCCACGGAAACCATTCTGTGGCTCTGTAATTACCCATTCATGAGGGGTCCGTTGTTGTTTGGCTTGCCATGGGAAATGTGTTCAAGGCCTCACAGACCAATGTGATCAAAGGCAAAGCCAGGTGGGCTCCAGACGATTCAACGTGAATCATGCCAGAGACCTTTACTGATCATTTGGCTCTCAGTATATCCCTCAGGGCCACAAGGCACACGCCTGCACGTTAGCATAATCAGTCAAGGACAACCCACTCCATCAGCATAAACCTCGCCTTGTTTTCCTCATTAACGAGGTGTCCACTATCTCTCCTTTCTGAGATGAGGGAGCCAGCAGCTGGTGGGAACCAAGATCAGCATCTGCCTGTTATTATCCTTCTTCACTCTGTTCCCACATCCTTCTTCACTTTGCATTCCCACAGCCCAAAATAAAGTCCAGAAAATATAAGTGTGTCTGTAAGAGCAGACACCAGGCACCGGTCCAGGTTAGCCCTGCTGGAAAGCAGCTGCATGGAGAAAGATCTTGGGAGTCCTGCTGGACAGCAAGTTCTCCGTGGGACAGCATTGTGCCCTCCTGGCCAAGAAGGCCAGTGGCATCCTGGGGTACATCAAGAAGAGTGTGGGCAGAAGGGCAAGGGAGATTGTCGTGTCCTTCTGCTCTGCCTTGGAGAGACCATAGCTGGACCATTGTGTCCAGTGCTGTGTCCCCCAGCTCAGGAAGGACAGAGAACTACTGGAGGGTGTCCAACGGAGGCTAAGAGGATGATGAAGGGACTGGAGTATCTAACTGAGGAGCAAAGACAGAACCTGGAGAAGAGCAGTCCCAAAAGGGATCTGATCAATGCTCAGCAAGAGCTAAAGGGGCTGTGGGGCAAGAGGATGGGGCCAGACTCTGTTCAGTGGTGCCCAGGGACAGGACAAGGCGCAAAGGCACAAACTTGGAACCCATGAAGTTCCACTTGAGCAGGAGGAGCAACACTTGCTGTGAGGGTGCTGGAGGGCTGGAGCAGGCTGCCCAGAGAGGTTGTGGAGTGTCCTTGTCTGGAGACTTTCCAAACCCACCTGGCTGTGTTCCTGTGTGACCTGCCCTGGGTGACATTGCTGGAGCAGGGGTTTGGACAGGGTGAACTCCAGAAGTCCCTTCCAGCCCCAGCATTCTGTGGTTCTGTGGTCCAAGAAACCATCATGAGAGAGCTTGGCCTGTCCTGAGTTGGGCAACAGTGTCTAAAATGAGTCTCTGTGAGTTACAGTCACATAGGAGACCACTTTTGGAAACCTTGCCAGGCTTAAAATGTTCTCACTGACATTTAGTACCTTTTGCTTGTCCATTTACAGTTTGACCTGGCTTTTTTCTAGTGACATTTCTGATGTTGTTTTGCCTTTCTTGTATTTTGTAGAAGGTGGCAGCTGCTGATGTCAGCCAGCCCTCCAGAACACAGACAGGTGGGACACCTTCTGCTACTCAGGTAAGGGATACCCAAGGAAATGGTCAGTCTGGAAAGTGAGCAGGGTGTGATGTGACTTCTGCTCCTGCAGTGGGCTGGAAAAATGTTTACTGGCAATTAGGAGCCCTGGGATACTCAGGGTGGGGATTGTCCTGGGCAATGCTAAAGCCACACCTTCAGTGCTGGGATCAGTTTTGGGCCATTCACTCCCAGAAGGGCATTGAGGAGCCTGAGCAGGTCACTGTGACCCTTCCTACTTGGGTCACAGCAACCACATGAAGGCTCCAGGCTGGGGCAGAGTGGATGGAAGAATGCCCAGCAGAAAAGGCCCTGGGGGTGCTGGGTGGCAGCAGCTGGAGATGAGGCAGCAGTACCCAGGTGGCAAAAAGGGCACCTGCATCCTGGGCTGCATCAGCATTGATGTGGGCAGCAGGACAAGGCAGGGATTGTAATCCTGTGCTGGGCACTGCTGAGGCCACAGCTTGAGTGCTGGGTTCAGTTCTGGGCCACTCCCTCCCAGAAGGACATCGAGGGGCAGGAGCAGGTCCAGAGAAGGGCAGCAAAGATGGGGAAAGGTCTGTGGAAGAGATGTGGTGAGAAGCAGCTGAGGGAGATGGGGGTGTTCAGTGTGGCAAAGAGGAGGCTGAAGGGAGACTTCATTGCTCTCTCCTGAGTGGAGGAGGATGCTGGGCTGCCACTTTTTGTAGCCCTCTTTTCATCCTGTGTTTGTCCTCTCTGTAATTAAGTGCCCTTTTGTGACAGCTGCGAGTTCAGTTCCACGCTTGGTCAGTGCTATTCCAAAGTACTTCTTGGTGAATACATTCAGCAGATTTCCACCTCAGGTTGTCTGATATTGACTCTTAATCAACAGCTGGTATAAGTTTAACCATTTTTAGCTCTCATTTTAGCTATCACTACCTTTCTTCTGGTAGTCTTAATTAATAACTAAAAAAATATAATTAATCATCTCCTCTGATCCTCTTAATTATGTATGTTTAATTTTTTTCTCTTAAATATGTATTTTAAAATTACAAATATTTAAATTTTCTCTTATGTATTTATTATTTTCATACCTATTAAAAAATTCTTATATATTTTCATTTTTTCCTCTTCTATTTAAAAAAATCATATCATATATATCATAGAATCAACCAGGTTGGAAGAGATCTCCAAGATCATCCAGTCCATCACACTTAAAATATTCTCTTAATTATATATTTAAATTTTTACCTTAATTTTTTTTTTAAATGATATAGTTTTAAAAAATTAATTATATTTTTTTAAAATTCTGTTAATTGTATTTTTATTACTTTTTTTCTCTTACACATTAAAAAAAAAATCTCCCAAGTACTTAAAAAAAAAACCCTCTTAGATACAGGTTTAATTTTTTTTATTCTCTTAATGGTAAAAAAGAAAAACAACGAACAACCTCTTGTCTTTATTAATTTAATTTTTGTATTATAAAAAATATATTTTTAAAAAATATCTTATTTTTAAAATTGATTTCATTATTTTTGGAATTTCTCTTAATTATAAAGCTTTTTTTTTCCCCTTTCAAATTTACATAGTTAAGAGAAAATCTAAAGTGCACTTTTTCTCCCTTTGTTTTTATATATATTCTTATATATATTTATGTATTTTAATTTATATTTTAATATACACATTTATATATATTAAAAATTTTATATATATATATATATATAAATCTACTATTTAAAAATAAAACCTTTCTCTTCTTTTAATCTTTTTAGCATTTATCTTAATTTTATCAGGTTACCAATCTGTAATCCTGTGCTGTTACCTCTAAAAGAGAGCCAAACTTGGAGGGTTTCTGCTCTGGCACTTTGTGCCACCCACACTTTTTCAAAGCAGTTTCACTATCTCTCTTCTTTCCTGCCCTTCTTTCTGTCCCTAAAATTTTCAGGCATTTTCATCTTTCCATTGGAATTTTTATAGGAAAATGAGTGTTTCTTGAGCAGGCAAAGCAATGATAGGTCAAACCTTTTAAGGCAGCCAAAAACCTTCCACTATTTTTTAGCCAGCTTTGAGACTACTGCTCCTCTCTTTCGTCTTTTCCCTGTGTCCTGCACGGACAGCTCTGCTGACTCCTTAATCACTCTGTGATGCTTTTAATTAATCACTCTCTGGGTCAATAAACCTTTTGATTAATGACTGTATGGGTCAGTAATGCTTTTAATCGATCACTTTTGCTCAGTGATGCTTACACTTCATGCATCTTATCCTAACTTTAACTTCACCCTGTTTGAAGAGGAAGTGGAGGTGCAGCAGTGGAGTTGCCTCAGCTGGAGCTGTTTGGTTTTTTTAACCCACTTTGACACTGAATTGAGTATCTAGAAGAGGTTTTTGCTGCCTCAGTGTCATAGCCCAGTTAGTATTTTGTGTCGGGTATCTCTGAGGCAGGACACAGCAGCCTGTGTGTGCAGAGCACCTCATCCTTGCTTGGTACCTGGCTAATAGTGGTAATTTGATTGTCCTCTGGTGGTGTCCTGTGCTGGGAACTGCTCCTGACAGCAGGCACTGACATGTCTAGCTGGGTTTTGGTGGCACCACGTGGCTGGGCTGCCATTCCTTCTGGTTTTATCTCTCTGCTCTTCATCGTTTTGCTCCTTGTGTTCCTGGATTTGCAGCCAGTCTTTATTTGCTGCCTCTGCTTAGGGTCTTGCCATAGTGAAGCTGCATCTGTGTTCATGTGGCGTAAGGAGTGGGTGCTGCCTCTCTTGTCTCCTTCAGATTATAGACTCATGGAATCACAGTATGGATTGGAAGGGACCTCAAAGATCACTCAGTTCCAGCCCCCTGCCATGGGCAGGGACACCTCCCACCAGCCCAGGCTGCTCAAGGCCTCATCTAACCTAGCCTTAAACACCTCAAGGGAGGGGGCATCTACAGCCTCCCTGGGCAACCTGTGCCAGTGTCTCCCCACCATCAACCTAAACAGTTTCTTTCTCCTCTCCATTCACAATCTCCCTTCTCCCAGCTCAAAGCCATTGTTTCTCATCCCTTCAGGTACTTCTGTAAGGTCTCCCTGCAGCCTTCTCTTCCCCAGGCTGCACAGCCCCAACTCTCCCAGCCTGTCCTCATAGGCCTCTGAGCATCTTGGTGGCCTCCTCTGGACCCTCTGCAGCAGCTCCAGGTCCTTCTTGTGCTGGCAGCCCTAGAACTGGAGGCAGTGCTGCAGCTGGGGTCTGAGAAGAGCAGAAGAGCAGAGGGCCAGAATCCCCTCACTGTGCTGCTGCTGAGACTCATACCTGTAGTTTTTCTGTTCTCTGTGTTATGGCCACTTAGAAAGTTTGATTGGCAGCTTCCTGTGCCCAGTGTCTGTCAGAGTCCAATTTAAGTAAATAATTTAAAGATATTTATGTGACACACACGTTGTGACTCCTTGCTGTCTATCTCAACTCTTTCTTTCATTTTTGACCTCAACTCCTGTTTATGATTTCAGTAAACCCAGGCCTGGTGCTGCTACCCTGTCAGGTAGAGAATGAAAAGTTAGATTCAGGTTAGGTCATGGTCCTCAGGCAGATTTATTTACTGCATATTCATCAAAGCATAGAATGGTTGGGTTGAAAGGGACCTCCAAAGGTGATCTGCCCACAGGATGTGGTCCAACTCTTCTGCTCATCAGCCTCTTCCATGTATGTCTTAACAGCCAATGGGCACTAATCAGAAGGTCATTGCCACCCACAGTGCTGGGCACTGGTTAGGCCACAGCTTGAGTTCAGTGCTGAGTTCAATTTTGTGCCATTCACTCCCAGAGGGACACTGAGGGACTGAAGCAGGTCCAGAGCAGGTCAACAAATCTGGTGCAGGGGCTGGGGAGGAGCAGCTGAGGGAGCTGGGGGTGTTTTATGTGGAGAAGAGGAGGCTGAGGTGAAACCTCATTGCTCTCTACAGCTCCCTGAGAGGAGGCTGCAGCCAGGTGGGGGTTGGGCTCTGCTTCCTTGTCTCAGCTGATAGAGGAGAGGAAATGGCCTGAAATTAAGCCAGGGCAGGTTTAGGTTGGCCATGAAGAACAATTTCAGTGCTGCAAGAGTGGTCAGGGATTGGTACAGGCTGCCTGTGGAGATGGTGGCGTCTCCATGCCTGGAAGGATTTCAGAGCTGTGTAGATAAGGTGCCAAGAGACATGGTTTGGAGGTGTCCTGTCAGTGTTGGGCTGATGGTTGGACTCCATGATCTTAAAGGTCTCTTCCAACTAAAATGATTCTGTGATGATGATAATCAGGCAGCAGAGGAAAAAGTTGAAGGAACCTCCTTCCTCTGCAGAAGCTGCCCTGTCGCAACTGCTGTGGGTTTTGTTTTTTTACAGCCTTTAAATTGCTTTTTGCCACTTGTATGGCCCAGAGGAAAGCCAATTTGTAGCTGAGTGTTCAGTGATGGCTATTAATAGAAGGCAGTGATGCCTGCACACAGCTGGATGCAGCTGCCTACCCCAGATCTTTGTGTTCTTAAGTACTCTCACATCAAGTTTGGCTGTTTTCTACGCAGCAGATTTTGAGCATTTCTTTTAGTAACTTCTTAATGAGTAATTATTTTCCTTTTTTGCTGCTGTTAGGTTAGTGAAGTGAGAATCTTTTGTCCATGTGATTGTAAGGGGGCAATTCCTTGAGGCAATGTTGGAAGAATTCAACAGCAATAGAAATCCCAAGAAGGATTCTTTTTTATTTATTTCAGAATTGACCGATCTTGGATATTTCCAGAGGAAGCATTTTAATCTTAATGATTTGAGACATTTAAGGTTGCTTTCAGCTGGCATCCAAACAAGATGTTTTAAAGGAGGCATTCAGTCTGCTTCCATGTGTGTCAAACAGAAAAAAAACATGATGAGAAAGAGGAAAAAAAGAGCTATTATTAAATATGCTTGAGAGCAGTCCCTGCTGCTTCTTCAGCAGTCTGGGAATTCTGGCACGGGTTTACCTGAATTATCATTTGTTTAGTTTGACAGGTGGTTCCTTCTGGGTTTTTTGGTGGTTGCTCTTCTGCTGCATGCTGTGCTTGACACTCAGTTTTTGGTTTGGTGACCATTGCACAGACATTTTCTGGAGGAAATAATTTTGGGGGAGAAAACTGAACAGTACTGGTGGGGAATGGCCATGGAAATCATAGCATCTACAGAGTGGGTTGGAAGTGACCTCCAAAGGTCATCCAGTCCAACCCCCTGCAGTCAGCAGGGACATCCTCCACTACATCAGGCTGTCCAGTATAGAATCATAGAGTCATAGATTGAACCAGCCCTGTCAGCCTCACCTTGAATATCTCCAGGGATGGGGCCCCGACCACCTCCCTGGACAGCCTGTTGCAGTGTTCCAGCACCCTCCTGGTGCAAATCTTGTTCTTCATATCCAGTCTCAATCTGCTCTGCTCTCATTCAAACCATTATCCCCGCAGGCCTTTGGGAGCAGACCCTCTGCAGCCTGCTTGTAGCTCCCTTCAGCTATTGAAATGCAGCTCTAAGCATTCCCTGCAGCCTTCTCTTCTCCAGGCTGCACAGCCACAACTCTCCCAGCCTGTGCCCACAGCAGAAGTTCTGCAGCCCTCTCAGCATCTTGGTGTCCTCCTGTGGATCCTCTCCAGCAGCTCCAGGTCCCTCCTCTGCTGGTGGTCCCACGGCCCTGCAGGTGAGGTCTCCCCAGAGCAGAGCAGTGTGGAGGGGCAGGATCCCCTTTCTCCATCTCTGGCCAGGCTGCTTTGGATGTTAGTTTTTTGTTTGGTGACCATTGCACAGACACATCAGGAATGGTGTGGCCAGCAGGAGCAGGAAGCTTGTTCTGCCCCTGTGCTCTGCACTGGTTAGACCTCACCTTGAGTACTGTGTTCAGTTCTGGGCCCCCCAGTTTAGGAAGGACACTGAGATGCTTGAGCGTGTCCAGAGAAGGGCGACGAGGCTGGGGAGAGGCCTCGAGCACAGCCCTACGAGGAGAGGCTGAGGGAGCTGGGATTGGTTAGCCTGGAGAAGAGGAGGCTCAGGGGTGACCTTATTGCTGTCTACAACTACCTGAGGGGTGGTTGTGGCCAGGAGGAGGTTGCTCTCTTCTCTCAGGTGGCCAGCACCAGAACGAGAGGACACAGCCTCAGGCTGCGCCAGGGGAGACCTAGGCTGGAGGTGAGGAGAAAGTTCTTCACTGAGAGAGTCTTTGGACACTGGAATGGGCTGCCCGGGGAGGTGGTGGAGTCGTCGTCCCTGGAGCTGTTCAAGGCAAGATTGGACGTGGCACTTGGTGCCATGGTCTAGCCTTGAGCTCTGTGGTAAAGGGTTGGACTTGATCTGTGAGGTCTCTTCCAGCCCTGATGATTCTGTGATACTGTGTGACATATTTTCTAAGGAGAAGACATCTGAGCAGTACTGGTGGGGCATGGCCATGGAAATCATAGCATCGCAGAGTGGGCTGGCTTGGAAGAGACCTTGGCCTTCTGGGCTGCCAGTGCCCATTGCTGCCTCCCGTGCAGCTTCTCAGCCCCAGCACCCCGAGTGCTGCTCCGCAGGGCTGCTCCCCTCTCTCACGCCGCTTCCCGGAGGGCACTGCCCGGGCGGGCTCAGCGTCCGCAGGCCCGGCCCGCTGCTCTGGGTGCCCTCCCCGGGCAGGCTGTGCCAGGGGTGGGGCGGCCGAGCCTGCTGGGCGGGGAGCAGCCTTCCGCTGCGCTCAGCAGGGCCTGGCCTGGCCCCTCCTGCAAACCGACACCGGCGACAGCCTGCTCGGGGCCGCCGGGGGCCTGCTCCGCGTAAGTGCTGCCCCCCTGCTGCCGCTGCCTTCCCGCCGCTGCCTTCCCGCCGCTGCCCTGCCGCCGCCGCGTCTGCGGCCGGCTCCTGTGTGCATGGCTCTGCGCTTTTCCTTTGCTTCTGCCTTCTCTTCCGGGTGTTTTTTGAGCGAGAGCGACACAAGCTGCTGACTTGCAGGGCTCCCCGCACAACCCTGCCATCAGCAGGCTTGAGCTGCTCCGAAGGTGTCTGTGTGTAATGAATTGGCTTTAAAAACTGCCCTGCACGACGGCAGGCAGCGCCTGGGGGCCGTGTGCCGCAGTGCATGCTTCACAGCTTGCACAACCAGGGGCTGAGGTGACACGGGAGGCTTGAGCAAGAGAGGAAGGGCAGAGGTGACCAGGGGCAGAGGGAGGGGATTCTGCCCCTCTGCTCAGACCCCACCTGCAGCACTGCCTCCAGGTCTGGGGTTTCCAGCACAAGGAGGACCTGGAGCTGCTGCAGAGGGTCCAGAGGAGGCCACTCAGAGGGCTGGAGAACCTCTGCTGTGGGGACAGGCTGGCAGAGTTGGGGCTCTGCAGCCTGGAGAAGAGAAGGCTGCAGGGAGAGCTTAGAGCAGCCTTGCAGTACCTGAAGGGGCTCCAGGAGAGCTGGGAAGGGACTTTGGACAAGGGCTGGGAGTGCCAGGATGAGGGACAATGGATTTGAGGTGGGAGAGGAGAGACTGGGTCTGGAGAGGAGGCAGAAGGCGTTCAGCGTGGGGGTGTGGAGACACTGGCACAGGTTGCCCGGGGAGGCTGTGATGTCCCCTCCCTGGAGGTGTTGAAGGCCAGGCTGGGTGAGGCCTTGAGAACTGAGCTAGTGGAAGGTTGAAGACCATCCAGTTCCAAGCCCACGGATTTGCTGATGTCAAGGGCTTGGATCTGGATGATATTCAAGGTCCCTTCCACCCCAACTCATTGTATGAGTGCCTTGAGCAGCCTGGGCTGGTGAGAAGTGCCCCTGCCTATGGCGAGGGAGTTGGAGCAGGATGATCTTTGAGATCTCTTCCAACCCAGCCTGCGACTTAGAGTCGCCCTGCATTTGTATTTTGTTCTCAGCTGTGTTGTGTGCTGAGCTCTCTTGCCATTAGTCTCAGCCCTCGCTGCTCTTGCTTCACAAACCCCTGTAATTTCTTCGTGGCACAGACAGGAGGCTGCAGAGTCGGGGGTGTGGGGAGCTGTAAGCTCTCCAGATCTGCAGGGTGCTGCGCTATCAGTGCGTTGACAGTGATAGTTGTAATGCTCGTTTCCTAAGAGATGGTGAACAACAAACACGTGGGAACGGTGAGTTATTGCTCTTTTTGTGGCACTGGAAGGGAGATGCTGCAGAGGTTGTGCCACACTTCGCCGTTTCTGCTGCTGTGCTTAACTGCTGCTCTCTTCTCCCCTGGAGGAAGTGAAAGTAGCTGAGCTGAGCTCTTGAGCACTGCAGACATCTCTGCTGAGTTCTTCAACCGTCACCACCTTATCTTGAATGCTGCTTATCTCACTGCTGGGCTTCTTACTGATAAAAGACACAGAATCACAGAATGGTTTGGGTTGGAAGGTTAGCTTAAAGAGTACTGAATTCCTCCCACCTACCATGGGCAGTGACACCTCCCACTAGCCTGGGGTGCTCAGGACCTCATCCAGCCTGGCCTTGAACACCTCCAGGGAGGGGACACCCACAGCCTCCCTGGGCAACATATTCCAGTGTCCCTCCACCCTCACTCAACAATTTCTCCCTCCTCTCCAGTCTGACTCTCCCTTCTTCTACCTCAGAGCCATTGTCCTTCATCCTGGCACTCACAGCCCTTGTCTGAAGTCCCTCCCCAGCTCTCCTGGAGCCCCTTCAGGTACTGGAAGGCTGCTCTGAGGTTTCCCTGCAGCCTTCTTTTCTTCAGTCTGAACAGGAAACAGGTTGGGAAAGTTGGGACTATTCAGCCCTCTGATCATTTTCCTGATATTTTTATCTTCCCAAACTCCTCCTGGAAGGGTTTCTGTTTGTAATTCCCCACTTTTGTTTTCCCTCAGCTCTGCTAAAAGGAGCTCTCTCTTGTGCTGTCCTTGGGTGACAGTGTAGAGCAGTGGGACAAACCCTGGCTGAGCTCAGCAGCTCTCTGTGGCTTTGTGTGGCTGGCACCCAGCCCTGAGCTCTCCTGTTGCTCTCTCCCCAGCTGCAGAGAGCTGTGGAACCTTCTGGCCTTGCAGACCACACAGCAGTGCAAGCTGTTGGCTGTGTCTGCTGCAGCTCAGCACCAACTTTCTGCACATCATCAAACTGGAACAAGGGGTTTGGAGCCTGCTATAGAGCAGGGAAAGTGCCCCAGGCAGCAGCTTCTCCTTTTGTGTGTCTGAGAAGGAAATGTCAGTGTGGGGATCAAGCAGAGTTTATTGTGATCTCAGAATCCCAGTGTGGTGGGGCTGGAAGGGACCTCTGGAGATCATCCAGTCCAACCCTCTGCTCCAGCAGGGCACCCACAGCAGCTTGTCCAGGGGAGCAATGGCCAGGGGGAGTTAGAAGCTCTGCAGAGAAAGAGACTCCACAACCTCCCTGGGCAGCCTGCTCCAGCCCTCCAGCACCCTCACAATGAGCAAGTTGCTCCTTCTGCTCAGCTGCAACCTCCTTGCCTCTTGTCCTGTCCCTGGGCAACACTGAGCACAGCCTGGGCCCAGCCACTTTTCCCCCACAGCTCCTTTAGCTCCTGCTGAGTATTGATCAGATCCCCTCTGGGACTGCTCTTCTCCAGGCTCTCAGCCAAAGGGCCTCTCAGCCTCTGCTCCTCCCAGAGCTGCTCTGGGCTCCTGAGCATCTTCAGAGCCTCCCCTGGACTCTACTCAGCAATTCTGTCTCTCTTGAACTGGGGAGTCCAGAACTGGATTCAGTACTCCAGTTACGGCCTGACTAGGGCAGGGTAGAGGGTGAGAACTTCCCCCACCCGGCTGCCTACACTCTTCTTGGGCCCACAGGGCCACTTTACTGGCTCATGGGCAACTCGTTGTTTCCCAGCACTCCCAGGTCCTTCTCTATGGAGCTGCTTCTCAGCAGGTCCCCCCTCACCTGTACTGCTGCAGGAGGTGCACCTCCTGCACCTCCCCAGGTGCAGGACCCTACACTTGTCCTGGTTGAACTTCATGAGGTTTCTCTCTGCCAGATCTCCAGCCTATCTGTGTGACGCTGGATGACAGCAAAGCCTAAGGGGTGTCAGCCACTTCTCCTGGTTTGGTACCGTCAGGCCCAAACTCTGTCCCTTCACCCAGGCCACTAAACAAGCCTGGGCCCAGTACTGGTGCCTAGGGGGCTCCGCTAGCGGTGAGCTTCCCGCTCGGCTGCCCCACTGCCCACAGCTTCCTGAGCTTCAGGCGGTGCCGAAGTCCTCAGTCACCCAAGCCACATTTATCGAGCTTGGCTGTGAGGGTGCTGTAGCAGGTGGTGTGAAGAGCCCTGCTGAAGTCAAGGTAGAAAAGTCCACTGCTCTCTCTTCATCTGCCCATCCCTTATTGTCCCTTGGTGAATCCATGCTGATTATTCCTGGTAAGCCTCTCTTCCTCTGTGCTTTGAGCCAGCACCAAGAG
Source organism: Pogoniulus pusillus (assembly GCF_015220805.1). NCBI lineage: Eukaryota > Metazoa > Chordata > Aves > Piciformes > Lybiidae > Pogoniulus > Pogoniulus pusillus. The sequence goes on from NC_087309.1 coordinate 41,080,010, forward strand.
CAGACTGCTCCATCACCTCTGCAGGCTGGCAGGCCTCTGGTTCCTCCCATGTGTTTTCCCCTGCCTGTTTTCAAGATGGGGATGATGTTGTCTTTCCTGCAGTCCTCAGCTCCCTCTCCTGTCCTCCAGGGCTTTTCAGAGATGACGGAGAGTGGCCCAGCTTGCTCTGCACTGGCAGGTACCTCCTACCTTACCCACGGATTGGTGGGTATCCAGTTTACCTAGCTGTTCTCCAGCCCATCCTCTTCCACTAGGGCCAGATCTTTCTCCTGCCTTTGTGTTCTCTGGGGCTCCAGAGGGCTGCCCCTAGCAGTAAAGACCAAGGTGATGGAAGCAGGAAGGTTCCAAAAGAAGGAAATCAGGGAGCACATTTTAGAGAGGAAGAAGGACGTGGAGGTTTGAGCAAAGCCTTGATCTCAGAACTGCTTTCATCACCATTCCATCTGCCCACGGAGGAGTGCTGCCTGCTGCTCAGCCTGTGGCTTCTCTGGGGACATCTCAACTGAAATGTAGTTTCAGTCTAGGAACTCACTCTGTGGTTGAGTGTAAATACTGAGATCACTCTTCACCAAAATGTCAATAAAATGAACATCTCTGGCCAGGAAAATAAGTTTGAACCACAAAATGCTTTTAAAAGCCAATACATTGCCTGGTGCCATGGGCAGAAAACTTTCTGTAGTGAAACCAAGTCTCTACTTAGAGTGATGAAATTGTTTTGTGTGAAAAGGACCTTTCAGATCATTGGTCCCACCACTGCCTAGTTCTGCCAAGACTTCTGCTAAACCATAGCACCACGGAACTGAGGCTGGAGGAGGCCTTGGAGATCATCCAGTCCAGAGCCCAATCCCACCCCTGCTGCTGAGCCACTGCCACTGAACCATGTTCCTCAGCACCACATCTAGGGGGCTTTGAAACACTTCCAGGGATGGGGACTCCACCACCTGCCTGTGCAGCTTGGGCTGACAACTCTTGCTGTGCAGAAATTGTTCCTTGTGTTCAACCTGAACCTTCCTTTGTCTCTTGGCTACATCTCTGTCTCTTGGAAAGACCACCTGGGGTGGGGGATGTTTGAGAACACTTTCAGGGTAGAAATTTCTTCTATTTTCCAGCCTAAACCTCCCATTAGTTGTTTACTTTCCTGAAGCATAAAGCTGATTCAGAGTCTTAATAGTGACTTGATAGTTCTTAAAATAAATAAGAGCAATCATCAGTATTGACCAGTATCTTGGCTGGGAGAGTTGAATTGAATTACAAACTGAAACCCTTCCAAGAGGGGTTTGGAAAGATAGAAATATTATGAAGATGATCAGAGGGCTGAACAGGAGACAGGCTGGGAGAGTTGGGACTGTTCAGCTTGGAGAAAAGGCTGCAGGGAGACCTTAGAGCAGCCTTGCAGTATCTGAAGTGGCTCCAGGAGAGCTGTGGAGGGACTTCAGACAAGGGCTGGGAGTGCCAGGATGAGGGACAATGGCCTTAAGGTGGGAGAGGGGAGATTGAGGGTGGAGAGGGTGCAGAAATTGTTGAGAGTGAGGGTGGGGAGGCGCTGGCACAGTGTGATGGTTTGGGTGTTACCTGCCCCCACACACACACACTTTGGAAATCACCCAAACTAGACTCAGCCAACTCTGGAAATCTAAGTGAAGCTTTATGTGTACAGCTTAGCAGAATATACAAGCAGATATTTACAGTATATACAGATATATACAGAAATATACAAGGTAAAAGGTAATAAAGGAACACAACTCCCCTCCCAGAAACCTGAGTCCCCAGGAGGGGCTCCCAACTGCCCTTCCACCTTCTCCCCCCTGCTCTCAACCTTACCCTAGTCCCAAGGAAGAATGGAGGTTCAGCCAGGGGGTTAGGAGGCAAAGTGGATTAATCAGAGAGACGGCAGAGAGGCTAGAGAGAAAGAAATGCAGCTCTGAGCTCCCCAGCAGAAGTGCCTTATCTACATTTGGAGTCTTGTTCTTGTATCTCTCAGCAAGCCTGTGAGTGAAGTAGACATCATTCTGTTTTCCTTTTCACAGCCTGTAACCTAGCTCCTCTCACCAAAACATTCTAGCTAGCTTCAAACTAGCACAAGGAGGTGGTGGATGTCCCCTCCCCGGAGGTGTTGAAGGCCAGGCTGGATGAGGCCTTGAGAACTCTGGGCTAGTGGGAGGTGTCCCTGCCCATGGCAGGTGGTTGGAAGTGGATGGTCTTTCAGATTCCTTCCATCCAAACCATTCTGTGATTCCATGAAGCCTTCTGAAGCAGCCTCTGGGTTGTTCAGTGTTTGCATTTTCAGTCCAAGCTTCGCTGTGTGCTTCCTGTGGTTTCCTTCTTCGCTCACAGCACAAATCCCATTCCATGACAAAGTTTTGGATTTGAGAAGAGTTGCTGAAGTGTGGCAAACCTGAAACTAGGCAGATGATCTCCAGAGGTGGTTTGGTTTCTAGGTGGTGTGGAAACCTGGTTGTACTCCGTGGTCTGTGCACCACTGCTCTGACTTGCAGACTGTGCCCTTGCTACCATGCAAGGAGGTTTAGTCTCAGACAGCACTGCTTTAAACCCTATTTACTTCCATTTGCAGTTGCAGGGCTCATCAGCTTTAGCTGATGCATAAAAATTCCAACCAAGTATCTTCTGGTTTTAGTTTTTATTTCTGTTGTTGTTGGTTTGGGGTTTTTTGTTTTGTTTTCTTTTGTTGTTTTTTTTACTGTGCCAGAGTGGCAGAAAACTTATTTTAGCAATCAAAACAGAATGAAACAACCAGAGTGAGTGAGCCTGTGCTGGGGAAGTTGTCTGGCTCAGTCTTCTGTCAGTAATTTTAGCAGCACTTGAGGCAGTAAAAATGTTTCATGAGCTCATCAGCTTTTCTATTTCTTGGTTCAAATCAGCCTCTGAGAAAAAAAAAACCCAAAACCAAACCAACAAACCTCTCTCTGGTTTTGTTTTTTTTTATATATAGTATCATGAGAAAATGTTTTTGTTTTCTCCATGCTCTTTCAGCATCTTTAAGTAGTGGTTCATCTGTCTCCTGGGTGTGTAGGTTAATACTTGTTGCAAACACTTACTCTTTGTTGTAAGGAGATTGCAGAATAATCAGATTTCAGAGTTCATCTTCTCCATCACTGTAACCTGAATCGTCTCTGGGATTCAGTTTTGCAGAGAGGCAGGCATGGTGCTGGGCTAGTGGAGTTGCTGGGTTTTGTCCCTTGATGGATTTGGGAGTCTCTAATCTGCTCCTTCTGCTTGTCCTGTGCTGGTGGCGTCCTGAGGTTTCGTGTCTGATGGATCTAGGGAGTCTCTGATCTACTCCTACTGTTACTAGCTTTAGGAAAGTGTGTGGAGATTGGAGGTTGTCAGAGGTCAACTCTGCTCCTGGAGCGCCTCTAAGCTTACACTGCAGACATGGACGTGCTGATAAGGCCTCCTTATGGTGCAGCTGGAAGAGCAGACTGAGAAGGGATCTGATCAATGCTGATCAATGTCCACAGGTAGGGGGCAAGGTGGTGGGGCCAGGCTCCACTCAGTGGTGCCCAGGGACAGTACAAAGGGCAAGGCACACACTAGAGGTCTTGAGGTTCCATCTGATCAGGAGGAGCAAGTTGTTTGTTGTGAAGGTGCTTGGAGGGCTGGAGCAGGCTGTCCAGAGAGGTTGTGGAGTGTCCTTATGTGCAGAGCTTCCTATGCCCCCTGGCCATAGTGCTCCTGGGCAAGCTGCTGTGGCTGCTCTGCTGGAGCAGGGGGGTTGGACTGGGTGATCTCTAGAGATACCTTCCAGCCCCAGCATGCTATGGAAAGCAGAAGAAGCAGCTTGGAGGGGTTGGGTTTTTTGAGTGTTTATAAGATGGAGATTTAAGGCCATGTACAGTGAGGAATTGAACCATGAAAGCAGAACCTCAGCAAGTCTCCAGGCTTAGGCATCAAATCGTCTTTGTGTGGGTTTGCAGAGCAGGGAGGGGCTTTGCTGGCTTGGAACACAGCAGCATCATTAACAAAGGATTTTGGTTTGAATTAGGATTTAGCACAGCAAAGGTAATTGTCCTCCCAGGGTGTTTTATCTCTTCCCCCCTGAGTGGCTGTCACAGGCAGCAGGATTCATTTATAAAGTGCAGTTTTGGGGGAATTTCATCAAAGATAATAGGATTTGGGAATGAAAGGGGCAGGCTGCAGCCACCTGTGGCAGAGCATGCTGTGAAAAAATGCTATATTGCTTGGAAGAGAAGTCCTGATGATGGCTTGGCAGAGAACCTTGTCACCAGAGCACAGCACTGTGGCAAAGACAGCAGGAATATTGCCTGGAATTGCACTAGGGGAGGGTTGGGTTGGACATGAGAAACAATTTGTCTGCTGGAGGAGTGGTCAGAGATTGGCAGAGGCTGCCCAGGGAGGTGGTGGAGTTCCTGTCCCTGGAGATGTTCCAGAAAGGTGTGGCCATGGCACTTGGGGCCATGGTTTAGTGGTCTTGGTGGGGCTGGGTTGATATCTAGACTGGATGATCTCAGAGGGCTTCTCCAACCCAAAGAGCTCTCTGATTCTAGGATTTATTAACCTTTCAATATTAAATCTCCAGGAAATTAACTTAGAGCCAAAAGTTTTGGAGCAAAGGAAGTGTTGTTGTCCTGGTTGAGCAGGGTAGTTTTAGCTGTCTGTTCTGCTTAACAGCTTCAGAACAATCACCACAAAATGATAGGACACTATGGAGTGTCCAGGTTATAACAAATGACAAATAGTGTCCCTCAGGGACCAGGACCAGTGCTGTTTGATATCCTTCTCCATGACATGGATAGCGGGACTGAGTGTACCACAGACACCTTGCAGGTGGCACCAAACTAAGGGGTGGGATACATCCAGGATGGCCTGGGCAAGCTGCAGAAACAAGTCTCTGTGAACCTCGTGAGATTCAACAAGGCAAAGGGCATGGTCTTGCATCTGGGTTGGGGCAGCCCCTGGTGTCAGTCCAAGCTGGGGCTGGAAAGAAGAATTTGAGGTGCTGGGGAGTGCAGAGCTGGAGATGAGCCAACACTGAGTGCTGCCAGCCCAGAGCCAGCCATGCCCTGGGCTGATCACCAGCAGTGTGGGCAGCAGAAGCAGGGAAGGGATTCTACCCCTCTGCTGAGCTTTGCTGAGACCCCCTCTGCATTGCTGGGGCAGCTCTGGAGTCCTCAGCACAGCACAGAGAGGGACTTGTTGGAGCAGGGCCAGGGGAGGCCACAGCAGTGCCCACAACCTCTCTGGGCAGCCTGCTGGAAGCCCTCTGCTGTGAGGCCAGGCTGAGAGAGTTGGGAGATGTTGAGCTTGGAGAGGAGAAGACTCCAGGAGCACCTGGTGGCCTTGCAGTGCCTAAAGGAGCCCAGCAGAAATCTGGGGACAGACTTCTGAGCAGGGCCTGTTGTGACAGGCCAAGGGAGATTGGACTTGAAGAGGGAGATTGAGAGTGGAGAGAAGGGAGAAATATTTGGCACTGAAGGCTAAGGTCTGGCACTGTCTGGCCCAAGGTGCCTGGAGAGGTGGGAGCTGCCCCCTGGTTGACACCATTGCAGGTCAGGTTGTCTGGGGCTGTGAACAACCTGCTGTGGTTGGAGACATCCCTGATGGCTGGAGGGGGTTGGACTGGATGAGCTTAGGAGGTCTCTTCCTGTGATTTCCAGAGGGGAGGTTTTGCCCTGCTGCTGCAGTGACGTGAGCCCTACCTCAGTGATGTGGGAACAGCAGAGATGGTTGTGACTTAACTGCAGCTGAGGGCCGGGCACCAGCGGTGTCCCCCAGGGCTCAGTGCTGGGACAGGTCTCTTTAATGTCTTTTAACACTGATCTGGGTGAGGGCATTGAGGCTCTCTCAGGCAGTTATCAGAGGACAGCAAACTGAGTGGCAGTGGTGATCTGCTGGAGGGTAGGAAGGCTCTGCAGAGGGACCTGGCCAGGCTGCATCCGTGAGCTGAGGCCAATGGGATGAGGTTGAACAAGGCCAAGTGCTAGGTCCTGCCCTTGGTTCACAACAACCCCATGGAGGCTCCAGGCTGGGGCAGAGTGTCTGGAAAATTCCCAGCAGAAAAGGCCCTGGAGGGGTGCTGGGTGACAGCAGCTGGAGGTGAGCCAGCAGTGCCCAGGTGGCCAAGAAGAGCACCAGCATCCTGGCCTGGATTAGCAATGGTGTGGGCAGCAGGAGCAGGGCAGGTATTGTGCCTCTGTGCTGGGCACTGGTGAGGCCACAGCTTGAATGCAGGGTTCAGTTCCCAGAAGGACACTGAGAGCAGGTCCAGAGAAGGGCAACAAAGGTGGGGAAGGGTCTGTAGAAGAGGTCTGGGGAGGAGCAGCTGAGGGACCTGGTGTAGGTTGGCCGTGAGGAGCAATTTCTGTGCTACCAGAGTGGTTAGGGATTGGAACAGGCTGCACAGAGAGGTGGTGGAGTCCCCATCCCTGGAAGTGTTCCAGAAACCATGGTACTTGGGGACATGGTTTAGTGGCCATCGTGATACTGGGTTGGTGTCTGGACTGGATGAACTTTGAGGTCCCCAAATGGTTCAGTGTTGGTGTCATTCTAAGCCTGTGAAGCAGTCCCAGGGCATTCATGTGGGAAGTGAGTGAGCCCTGAAGAGCTCTCAGGTGACCCTCAAGTCCTGTCATTGACTAACTGCAGCCAGGTCACTTGGTGAGTGTTTATAGAAGCTGGCCTGAAGCCTGCCAGGGCAGAAAGTTCCTCCAGGTAGTCTCTGCCACACAGCAGGTCCTGTCCCAGGGAGGAAGGTCTTTGAGCTCTGGCTGGAGAGTTCCTGTGTTGCAGAAGAGGTTAGTTCTGGAGTTTGCATGGCCTTCTGACCAGCAGGCACAGCACCAGATGCTGAGTTGCTCCTCCTGTCGCCACGTCCCTCACACAGACTTTCTCCTCATTCATTTGGGGGTTTTTATGCTAAATCAGATCTGCACTGTGGTGTGGTGGCCAGAACTGTCTTAACTCTTGACCTAGGAAAGCTGAAGCTGGGAAATGATTCATATTTGTGTTTGTGTCCTCATGGTAACAGAGATTTATCTCCTCTTCCCCTGGTTGTTTTTGGCAAGAGCATCTCAGCCTGTGGCACCATGACCCTGCATGCTTGGGTTAGCATTGCTGCTTGTCCAGCTCCTGGGTTTTCTTCTTGTTGCATCTTATCTCCTTCAGCCCCTTCAGCAGCTCCCTGAGTTGTCCAGGCTAGAAGCTGGCTGGAAGCAAGCTTGAAACACAGAGAGTGTCACCTCCAGCACTGTGGAAGGAAGCTCCTTTCCAAGGATGGGCAGTGACCTTCTGCAGTGGTCTGCTGTGGTCTTTCCTCTCTCAGGGTGGGCAGTGACCTTCCTCAGTCTGTTGGAGCTTCACAGATGGCATGGGGCTTGAAGGGACTCTCCAGGGCATCTTTTTCACCCCTCGATACTCAGCAAGGACACCTCCAGCCAAAACAGGCTGCCCAGGGACAAATCCAGCCTGACCTTGAATGTCTCCAGGGAGAGAGCCTCCACCACCTCCTTGGGCAGCATGTACCAGGGCCTCCTCATCCTCACTGTGTCACTGACCCTTCTCCATGAACTTCCAAGCTCCACAGTATCAGCTGGGGACATCTCTCACTGCATCCCAGAGTGGGTTTGGTCCTTTCCGGCTTTTCCAACCCAGAGCTCCCTTCTATTTCCCCATCTGCTTTTTTCCAGAAGCCACTTAGTCTCCTTTTCTTTCTTTTTTTCTTCTCCTGTTGCCCTTTTCTTCACTCCCAGAGCTCTGAGGGACTGACAGTGAGACTGCAGACTATCTTCTTTAGGCTTTTTGGGGTTGTTTTGTTTTCCTGACCCACTCCTGGGTTTCTGTGCCTGTTCCCATTTTGTAGCAGCACGAGGACTGTCCTGCTTGTATGTCAGAAGAGATTGTGAGGGTGTTACTAAGCTCCATCCACAGTTCTTCCATCAGCCCTTCCTGGAAAGCCATCCTCTAACCTATGGCCAAGAGCATGTGAAGCCATGTGCTCCTCTGTGTCTGCCAGCTGGGCTGGTGACAGCACAGGCTGTGACCCCACAGCTGTCACCCTGCCAGTCACCCCTCAGCCTTGATAGCAGGCACAGGTAATTAATGGGCTCCAGTTTTCACTTAATGAGTGTTAGCCTCTAGCCCCTGCTCTGGTGTTTCTGTACCTGCTTTCACAATGGCTCTGGGGGCTCTGCTGCTCTCAGTGGGTTCCTCTTCCTGGAACATCTCCCATGTGCTTGATAGAACCATGGAGCCTGGTTTATCCTGGATAAGGGCAGCTTGACACCAGATCCTGCTTATGTTCACAAATATCTGAAGTATGGGGGGCAAGGGGAAGGGGCCAGGGACAGGACAAGGGTCGATGGACATAAACTGGACCCAAGGAGGTTCCACCACCTAAAGAAGGAGGAACTTCATTGGTGTGAGGGTGCTGAAGGCCTGGAGCAGGCTGTCCAGAGAGGTTGTGGAATCTCCTGTAGGACCTGTCTGGATGTGTTCCAGTGTGACCTGCCCTTGTTGACAATGCTTTGATGATCTGTGAAGGTCCCTTCCAACCCCTACCATTTATATGAATTTTCTGGGTTGGAAAAGGCCTCCAAGATCATCCAGTGCATCATCAACCCAGCCCCACCATGGCCACTAAACCATGGCCCAAGTGCCATGGCCACACCTTTCTGGAACACCTCCAGTCTTGGAGACTCCACCACCTCCCTGAGCAGCCTGTGCCAATCCCTGACCACTCTTGCAGCGCAGAAATTGTTCCTCATGGCCAACTTCAACCTCCTCTGGCACCATTTCAGGACAGTTCCTCTCCTTCTGTCATCTGAGATTAGGGAGCAGAGCCCAACCCCCACCTTGCTGCAGCCTCCTCCTGGGGAGATGCAGGGAGCAATGAGATCTCCCTCAGCTTCCTCTTCTCCACACTAAACACCCCCAGCTCCCTCAGCTGCTCCTCCCCAGGCCTCTTCTCCAGACCCTTCCCCACCTTTGCTGCCCTTCTCAGGACCTGCTTCAGCTCCTCAGTGTCTTTCCTGCAGTGTACTCCTGGGTGCTATGCCCTGAGCTTGCCTCCTGTCTCAGCTCTCAGAGGTGCTGTCTGAGAAGCCCCATGTCCAGCATGGGCAGCCCAGAGCCCTCAGTGATAGCTGAGGCTGGCAGTGCCTTGCAGTGGCCCTGGCACTGGGGATGCAGCTGCTGGAGCAGGGGGTGACCTCAGGATGCTCCATGCCCACCCACTGCTGTCTCTGCCCCGTGGGGCACCCGTGGCAGTTCAACACAGCCCTGCTGTCTGGGAGCCCCAGCCTCTTACTCCTCCTCCTCTGATGGCTGCTTTCCAGGCTGCCCTTTTGGTGGGGGTGTGGGTTTGGCACCCCTGGATGCCACAGGGCGTGCCGACGCCGTGTCACACCACAGCTGTTGCCAGGCAGCTCTTCAATATTGACTGCAGGCTGCAGCCCAGCTGCCAGCCACAGCCACACAGCTGAGTGACAGCAGAGGAGAACCAGCACGGCCCAGGAGGCCGCACTGCTGTTGACAGGAGGTGTGGTGGCTGCCAAGGAAGGCATGGAGCTGAGCGGCTCCTTTGCACTGTCAGTCAGTGTGGTTGCAGACTCCACGTGTGAAGGGGATTGGAGGGACAAGGATCCCCCCCTTTCTGTGGGTCTGCTGGGGAGAGAGTGAAAAATCACAGGTCTTGAGGTCCCTTCCAGTGCAAAGCATTGTCTGATCAGGGAACAACAGAATTGTTTTGGATGGAAAAGGCTTCCAAGATCACACAGTCCAGCCATGGAGTCACAGAATGGTAGATGTTGGATGGGAGCCCCTGGAGATCATTCAGTCCAACCTCCCTGCCATAGCAGGGTCACCCAGGGCAGGTCACACAGGAACACAGCCAGATGGATTTGGAATGTCTCCAGAGAAGGAGACTTCACAACCTTTCTGGAGAACCTGCTGCAGCCCTGTGGCACCCTCACACCAAAGAAGCTTCTCCTTTTCAGGTGACACTTCCTGGGCTCCAGTTTGCGCCTCTTGCCCCTCGTCCTGTCCCTGGGCACCACTGACAAGAGAAAATACTGTAGAGTTCAGGCAAGAAGTGCTGCAAATGAAGAGAGGCACAGCATGCCCCAGGTGATGATGGTGGAGCACTGCTTGGGCACACAGAAGTGGAATATGGAAGGTGTCTCTGTGGCACCCTTCCCATACCCTGCCCCCCAGCTCCCCAAGGCTGGGCTTTGTTTCTCTGAATCAGCCTTGAGTATCTGCAGGGAGAACACTTTGGTGTTCCCAACAGCTGCTGATCATAGAATCATAGAATCGACCAGGTTGGAAGAGACCTCCAAGAGCATCCAGTCCAACCTAGCACCCAGCCCTATCCAATCAACTAGACCATGGCACTAAGTGCCTCATCCAGGCTTTTATTCAACACCTCCAAGCACAGTGACTCCACCACCTCCCTGGGCAACCCATTCCAATGCCAATCACTCTCTCTGCCAACAACTTCCTCCTAACATCCAGCCTAGACCTCCCCTGGCACAACTTGAGACTGTGTCCCCTTCTTCTGTTGCTGGATGCCTGGCAGAAGAGACCAACCCCCACCTGTCTACAGCCTCCCTTCAGGTAGTTGTAGACAGCAATGAGGTCACCCCTGAGCCTCCTCTTCTCCAGGCTAAACACTCCCAGCTCCCTCAGCCTCTCCTCATAGGGTTTGTGTTCCAGGCCTTTCATCCACCACTCAGACTGTTCTCTGTCCCCAGCTCTTTCCTCCAAAAGCATCTGAACAGCTCCACAGCTTTCAGTCCCCACTGGTTGCTGCCCTGCAGCTGGGCAGTGCAGAAGGAAGCAGGAGCTGGGTTCTTTGGCAGGCTTTCAGTGATCTCTGCTGGTTGTGGTGCTGCTGCTGTGCTGCTGATCAGAAGATGCTTCTTCAGTGCATTGGCTTTCTGAGGGTGAGGAAAGGGCTCAGGAATGTGTTTGTGTGAGAAGGACAGGGACTGAGGTGACTAATAACAAGGTGTAGGAGAGATGCCTACCTGTTAGTCATGCAGGAGGAATTCAAGATGATTTCATAGAGAAGAAAGAAGAGGAAGGGAAAAAAAAACATTCAAAGACACAGCCCTGTCTGCAGAGTGCCTGCTGCTGCTGCTGGTGGGCACATGGAGCTTAAAAGCTCCTGTCCCCTGCCCAGGCACGCCAGGCTCTGTGCAGTCCTGCGTGCATCTCCACCTCTGAAGAATGGTCAATCTGTACAGCAGTCTGTGTCATGGAATAATTTGGGTTGAAAGTGACCTCAAAGATCATTCAGTTCCATCCCACTGCCGTGGGCAGGGACACCTCCCACTAGCCCAGGTTGCTCAAGGCACTCAGAATAATTTGGGATGGAAGGGACACTGAAGATCATCCTGTTCCAAGCTTAGAACTAAATGGTCTTCAGCCTCCCACCAGCCCAGGTTGCTGAAGGCCTCACCCAGCCTGGCCTTCCAACACCTCCAGGGAGGAGACATCCACACCGTCCCTGGGCAACCTGTGCCAGGGTCTCCCTACCCTCATTCTCAAAAATTTATACATTCTCTCCACTTTCAGTCTCCCCTCTTGCATCTCAAGGCCATTGTCTCCCATTCTGTCATTCCCAGCCCTTGTCCAAAGTTCCTCCTCAGCACTCCTGGAGCCCCCTCGTTTGCTGCAAGGCTATTTTAAGGTCTTCCCTGCAGCCTTCTCCTCTCCAGCCTGAAGCTCTCCCAGCCTGTCCACACATTGTATGTTTTCCAGCCCTCTGAGTGGCCTCCTCTGGACCCTCTGCAGCAGCTCCAGGTCCTTGTGCTGGAAGCCCCAGAACTGGAGGCAGTGCTGCAGGTGGGGTCAGAACAGAGGGGCAGAATCCCTTCCCTGTGCTGCTGCTCTCCCTGCTCTGGCTGCAGCCAGCACACAGCTGCCTGCTGGGCTGCCAGTGACCATTGCTGGCTCCTGGGGAGTTTGTCACCACCTGACACCCCCACGGCCTTTTCCTTCAGGCTGCTCTCCAGACACTGCTCACCCAGAGTTCTCAGAAAGAGAAAATGGTGATTAATTTAGAAAGTTGATGGTGATAGGGAGAAGCATAAAAGATAAGAACAAAGTTGTCTTGCATGTGGGTCAAGGAATGTTGAAGTCATCATCTTAATTTGTGGGTGTTGGTCCCTTCTCCCTAGTAACAAGTGGTGGAGCAAATGACCTCAGCCCAGGGGAGGTGTAGGTTGGGCAGCAAAAGAAACTTAATCACCAAAAGGCTTCTCAGAACCTGGACCAGGCAACCTGGAGAGGTGCCTGAATGCCCATCCCTGGAGGGGTTTCCAGGAGGCAGAGGTGTGCTGTGAGGGATATGGCTTAAGCCCAGCATAGTCAGAGTAGGAGAATGGTTGGGATGGAGGATCTGGAAGGTCCTTTCCAGTCAAGGTAAAGAGACCTGGGGAAGTTGATGTCTGAGGAGCTCCCCATGAGCCAGCAGTGCCCTCCTGTAGCCCAGCAGGCAGCTGTGTGCTGAGCTGCACCCAGAGGAGGGTGGGCAGCAGGGCAAGAGAGGGGGCTCTGCTGAGACCTCACCTCCAATCCTGCCTCCAGTTCTGGTGTCCCCAGCAGAAGAACACAGAGCTGCTGGAGAGAGTTCAGAGGAGGCCACAAAGGTGATGCAAGGGCTGGAGCAGCTCTGCTGTGAGGACAGGCTGAGGGACCTGGGTGTGTTCAGCCTGGAGAAGTGAAGGGGACCTTAGAGCTGCCTTCCAGTGCCTGAAGGGATCCTGCAGGAAGGCTGCATAGGGAGTTTTCCTGAGGGTATCTAGAGACAGACCAAGGGAGAATGGTTTGAAGATGAAGCAGGGCAGGGTTAGACTAGAGCTGAGGAAGAAGTTCTTCAGTAGGAGGGTGGTGAGACTGGAACAGGCTACCCAGGGAGGCTGTGGATGCCTCCTGTGCGGGGGTGTTCAAGGCTTTGAGCAGCTGGGTCTAACTGAGAGGTGTCCCTGCCCATGGTGGGCAGATTGGAGCAGATGAGCTCTGAGGTGCCCTCCAGCCTGCGGCATTCAGTGCTTCTGTGGTCCTGGCAGTGCAGTGTCTTGGTCCAGGCAGTGCCGTGGCAAACGTGCAGGTACAGTCCAGGAAAATCAGCAATTTGTGGTGCTCACGTCAGTGTTGAACTGTTCTGTGCGGTTGTGATCCAGGGGGGAGCCACAGCTTGAAGCAGAGGAGGATGAAGGAGGTGCTGGGTTGCATCTGTGTAAAATATTGATGAGGAAACTGGAGCATCACTGGGCTGAGAGGTTTGAGACAGCAGAGCTAAACCCTGCCCTTCTCAGGTGATCATCACTGGGGGCTGCAGGACAGCCATTGATGTTTCCAGCTTCTCTGAGAGCCTCTGTTGGTGTGGTAACAGAAAGGTTAATGAGTCCTTTCTATCTCAAGCTTATTTTTGTTTGCTAATTCAGTGTTAAATGATTTCTGTGACAAGCCAGTCCATCCAAAGCGACAGTTTTCACTTGGAAACTCAGCATTCCAACTCCTGCTTTTAGTAACAATGCTTAATTTTTAGCTGGGTGCCTAAAACGATTCAGGCTTCTTATTGCTTGCTTGTTGGCAGTGTGGATGAGAAAGGTAAAGGTAATTAATTTGTTCTGTTTGTTTTTTGTCTCCATAGAAGCAGTCCCCCTCTGAGAGTGCTTTAAAACCACAGGTGGTGAAGCCATCTGAGACAAAGGTATGAATTCCCCAAGCCCTCCTGCTTGCAGTCAGACACTAAAATCTGCTGCAAAAGAATCTCCTTTCTAACACTTTGACAACGAGTAACTTAATTTGGCTTATTTACTGTCTGCAGTTTAGTTTCCTCTTGGAAAAACTTAGAAAATCCCAGAATCCAGCATGGAGGGGTTGCAAGGCACCTCTGGAGATCACCCAGTCCAACCCCCTGCCAAAACAGGGGCACCCACAGCAGCTTACCCAGGAGCACAGTGGTCAGGGGGTTTGGAATCTCTCCAGAGAAGGAGACTCAAACACCCTCACACCAAACAAGTTGCTCTTCCTGTTCAGCTTGAACCTTCTGGGTTCCAGTTTGTGCCCCTTGCCCCTTGTCCTGTCCCTGGGCACCACTGAGCAGAGTCTGGCCCTATCCTGTTGCCCCTACAGCCCCTTTAGTTCATGCTGAGCATTGATCAGATCCCCTCTGGGGCTGCTGTTCTCCAGGCTCTCAGCCCCAGGGCTCTCAGCCTTTGCTCCTCACAGAGATGCTCCAGGCCCCTCAGCAGCTTTGTGACCTCCCATGGCCTCTCTCCAGCAGTTCCCTGTCTCTCTTGAACTGGAGAGTCCAGAGCTGTCCCCAGGACTCCAGGAGTGTGTGTGATCTGTCCCAGTGCTGTACAGAGCTCTGGGAGTGTTTTCTGGCGTCATAAGCCAGGAGAGTTAATTAAAATGGTGGCTTTGATCTCAGCCACACTCTGTGACAGGCTCACAGCTCCCCCCAGTGCAATCACAGGGTTTTGTGTTTACCTAAGGACAAACTTCCACTTGCTCGAGGAATCTGGGACAAGTTTCAGCTTTTAGTGTTGGTGCAGTTGCATCAATCTCATCCTCTTGCCTGCCTGACAGCTTCCTTGCCTTTGTCCTTTATGCGTGTTCTGTCTTGTTTGATGAGCAGAGCTGCTGTAGTTGGTAGCTGTGTCATCAGTCATGCCCTGCTCTTGTTAGCAAGGAGTCATCCTCCTGCCTCAAGCCTCTGCTGCCTCAGGAATGCACCCGTCTTGTTTGAACAATGATTAATGTTCCTCTCCCTCCTCCATTTTCCACAAGCCCAACAATGAAACCAACAGAAACATCAAATGAGAACATCAGGGACTTGTGCAGCTTGTGGCAGGGAAGGGACACAAAGGCCTCAGACTTGCTGAGGGTCCTGGAGCATCTCTGTAAGGAGCAAAGGCTGAGAGCCCTGGGGCTGAGTGCCTGGAGAAGAGCAGCCCTAGAGGAGATCTGATCAATGCTCAGCAAGAGCTAAAGAGGCGCTGTAGGGAGCAAGAGGATGGGGTCAGGATCTGCTCAGTGGTGCCCAGGGACAGGACAAGGGGCAAGGGGCACAAACTGGAGCCCAGGTGGTTCCACCTGAGCAGGGGAAAAAAGTTTGTTGTGAGGGTGCTGGAGGGCTGGAGCAGGCTGCCAAGAGAGGTTGTGCAGTCTCCTCTGGAGACATTCAAAACCCGCTCAGATGTGCTCCTATGTTGGAAGAGACCTCAAAGACCATCCAGCTCCAACCCCTTGCCATGGGCAGGGATACTTCCCATCAGCCCATGTTGCTCAAGGCCTCATCAAACCTGGCCTTGAATACCTCCAGGGATGGAACATTCACAGCCTCCCTGAGCAACCTGTGCCAGTGTCTCCCCAACCTCACTGCCAGGAATTTCTGCATCCTCTCCAGTCTCCATCTCTTCTCCTCTAACTTCCATTGATTCTGCGTGGTTATGTTGGCACTGACAGTGGTGAGGTCAGCAGAGCTCTCTGCAGGTCCCCTGTCCGTGCAGATCCAGATCTGCAAGTGGATCAGGCTGGACAAGCTTGGAGTACTTCCAGATGTGGATTGCAGGGTGTCTCTGGGTGTCCAGGTCTTGTCTATAATTACCTTCATCGTGATAATCTTTCTCCTTCTTTGGAAACAGAGAGTCCTTTGCTACCACTTGTCTCTGCAGGCAGCCCAGCTCCGTCTGCTCTGTGTTGAAGTCAGCATTTACACACCTCCCACACACTAGAAACCTTTCTACCCTTGCACACCTCTGCCCTGGATCAGCAATGGTGTGGGCAGCAGGAGCTGGGCAGGGATTGTGCCCCTGTGCTGGTCACTGCTGAGGCCACAGCTTGAGTGCTGAGTTCAGTTCTGGGACCCTCCTTCCCAGAAGTGCATTGAAGGTCTGGGGCAAGTCCAGAGAAGGGCAACAAAGGTGGGGAAGGGTCTGGAGAAAAGGACTGGGGGAGGAGCAGCTGAAGGAGTTGGGGGCATTTAGTGTGGCAGAGAGGAGGCTGAGGGAGACTTCATTGCTCTCTGCAGTTTCATGAGAGGAGGCTGCAGCCAGGTGGGGGTTGGGCCCTGCTGCCTAGTCTCAGGTGATAGAAGGAGAGGAAATGGCCTGAAACGGTGCCAGGGGAGGCTGAGGTTGACTATGAGGAACAATTTCTCTGCTGTGCGAGTGGCACAGGTTCCCAGAGAGGTGTTGGAGTCCCCTTGCCTGAAGGTGTTCCAGAAAGGTGTGGCCATGGCACCTGGGGCCATGGTTTAGGGGCCATGGTGGAGTTGGATTGATGTTGGACTGGATGAACTTCAAGACCTTTTCCAAACCATTCCATGGT
Source organism: Pogoniulus pusillus (assembly GCF_015220805.1). Taxonomy (NCBI): domain Eukaryota; kingdom Metazoa; phylum Chordata; class Aves; order Piciformes; family Lybiidae; genus Pogoniulus; species Pogoniulus pusillus. The sequence continues at coordinate 41,096,333 of NC_087309.1, forward strand.
TCAGTGGTTTGATGACTCACAGTGGTATCAGAGAGCTGGACAATAGCTAAACCTTCTCCTCTTGGTGGCCATTCCTCATAAATGAAGTCGCCTGCAAGGGCCCAGCTCCATCTTGCTATTGCACTTGAGAGCAAGCTGATTTGTGTCAGGATAATGTTCTCCAGGTGGCTGAACCTGGATGGATATTAAAAAATAGTGATGGTCCTTTGGTCCTGCATGAATTGTTGAAACAGCTTTCAAAGGAATATGGTGAATGTCACCAGCTTCTGATCAGCTGCTTGCAAGTGCAGAGCATGAGCAGACAGAAATAGAGGAGCAGAGGCAGAGTCCAGCCCTGTAAGGCTACTGGGCACAAATCCCTTGGAAACAAAGCCCTGCCTGTGCCTGGGTGAGGTAATTAATGGTTTCTTGTTAATGGTTCCTTGCTGCTGCATTGGGCAACTCACCTGCATCTGGACAGTGGAGATGAAGTCCCTGAGTCACCTTCATCTCCAGCCTTGCACATTAACAACTCTTGTGCAACTGCCTGCTGTAACCACCTCTGCCTTGTCCTTCTCAGAGCCTCTCTGCTGTACCACTGCTCTTCAGCCTGTCATGGACCCCTCTCTAGCTCTCAAGAGCTGTGGCTGTGAATGCTTTTTCTCAAACTAACCTTCAAGGCCAGGCTGGATGAGGCCTTGAGCAACCTGGGATAGTGAAAGGTTGAAGCTCATCCAGTTCCAACCCCATGGCTTTGCCCATGGCAGGGTGCTTGGAACTGGATGATCTTCAAGGTCTGTTTCAACCCAATTCATTCCATGAGTGCCTTGAGCAACCTGGGCTGGTAGGAGGTGTCCCTGCCCATGGCAGGGGGCTGGAACTGTATGATCTTTGAGCTCCCTTCCAAGCGAAACCAGTCTGTGACTCCATGGCTCTTCCAGTCCCTGCAGCAGAGGAAGGAATGTGGAACTTCTTGTTGTGTAGATGGAGCCCTGGAGCTGGGGTGGAGGGTTGGAGGACCAAGCTGGAGAGCAGGCTTTTGCCCTTTGTGCTGGGTGTGTGGCCTCCTGCTGGTATGCTTGGTCTGGCCTGTCTGGAAATAAAAGTTTTTTGTTTGGTTTGAATTTTGCTAGTGCTGGAAGTGGATCTGAACAGACCTGTTTCCATGTGTGACCACCTGCTCTTCCTTGGGTACACTGCAACTCAATGGACAACTCCAGAGTGGAGTTAACTCCAATTGGAATTCTGTTGACAGCAAGTTCTAACTGGGACAGCAGTGTGTCCTGTGGCCAGGAAGGCCAATGCCATCCTGGGAGGCATGCAGAGGAGTGTGGGCAGCAGGACAAGGGAGGTTCTCTTCCCTCTTTACTCTGCCCTGATGAGAGCACAGCTGGAGCACTATGTCCTGTTCTGGCTCCCCAGTTCCAGAGGGACAGGGAAATAGTGGGGAGTGTCAGTGGTGTGTGTAAGGATAATGAAGGGATTGGAACATCTGTGTGAGGAAGAAAGGCTGAGAGCCTGGAGAGGAGCTGACCCAGAGGGGATCTGATGAATGCTCAGCAGGAGCTAAAGGGGCTGTGGGGGCAAGAGGATGGGGCCAGGCTCTGCTCAGTGGTGCCCAGGGATAGGACAAGGGGCAAGGGGCACAAACTGGAACCCAGGAGGTTCCAGCTGAACAGGAAGTGAAAGTTGTTTGTTGTTGAGGTGCTGGAGGGCTGAAGCAGGCTTTCCAGAGAGGTTGTGGAGTCTCCTTCCCTGGAGAGATTCCAGACCTGGATGTGACTTGCCCCTGTGTGAACCTGCTCTGGCAGGAGTTTGGACTGGATGATCTCTAGAGGTCCCTTGCAACCCCACCATGCTGTGGTTCTGTGATTGACCCTTTGCTCTATAGGCCACTGAAGCTCATCCAATGCTTTTTAGCTTAAGGACTGTAAAAGTCTGGGAATAATCTTCTCCAGAAAGAGGATGATTTGGTGCAGAGCTGCAGAAATGGTTGTAGGTGCCTTTGGGTGAACTCTGTGGTGGTCCTGTGCCAAGGAGGGGAGTGCTTGAAAGCTGCCTGAGTCTGAGATTGTGGTTTAGTCAAGGTAGGAATCCAGAGACAATCCAAAAGGGAGGCTCTGAGAGCTTAAGTGATTTTTTTTTTTTGTAATAATATCTCTGTTGGTTTGCTTTGAGTTTGGGGTTTGGGAGCTGTTTGCCCTCCCTCTCTATCAGTATTTTACCTGTTGAGGCTTCCTCCTGTGTGGTACTCTGCTCTCTGCTCTGGTAATTAGTGTTTGGCAGATGAAATTGAAACATCACAAAGCACTGGAAATGTTGAAATTAGCACCTGATGGGACTTTGGGGCTTGGCTGGGGTTGTTTTTTGGGTCTTTCACTGAATTTTAATAGGCCTCAGGGAAAAAAAAAAGCCCATTTTTTAAAAATTTACACCATTGGACCATTCTGTGCTAATCACAGCAAAGCTGAGGCAACAAGAGCAAGGAAAAATAGTAAGAAAATAACTGAGGAGCCTGGATTTTTCCTTTTTTCTTCCTTCTCAACAGATAAAACTGTTCTGTAGTTTGTGAGTGCTTGTTCTTCAGTTTACTAGTAGGGTTGGGGAGGAGTGTCTGGAAAGTGCCCAGCAGAAAAGGCCCAGGGGGTGCTGCATGACAGCAGCTGGAAATGATCCAGCAGTGCCCAGGTGGCCAAGAAGGGCACCAGCATCCTGGGCTGGATCAGCAATGGTGTGGGCAGCAGGAGCAGGGCAGGGATTGTGCCCTTGTGCTGGGCACTGCTTGAGTGCTGGGTTCGGTTCTGGGCGCCTCCCTCCCAGAAGGACCTTGAGGGGCAGGAGCAGGTCCAGAGAAGGGCAACAAAGTTGGGGAAGGGTCTGGAGAAGAGGGCTGGGGAGGAGCAGCTGAGGGAGCTGGGAGTGTTTAGTGTGGAGAAGAGGAGGCTGCAGCCAGGTGGAGGTTGGGTTCTTCTGCCAAGAAACAAATGACAGAAGAAGAGGAACTGGCCTGAAGTTGTGCCAGAGGAGGTGTAGGTTGGCCACGAAGAACAATTTCTGTGCTGCCAGAGTGGTCAGGGATTGGCACAGGCTGCCCTGGAGCCATGGAATTACTGTGTCTGGCAGTGTTCCAGAAATGTTAGGCCATGACATTGGGGGCCTTGATTTGGTGGCCATGGTGGGATTGGGTTGGCTATTGAGTGATTATGGGTTGGAAAAGCCCTCCAAGGAGTTCCATGATTCTGTGAATCTAGGTGTGAACCTGTCTGACAGTGTTCTCTGCAGACCCTCACCCCTTCATCTCTGACTGAAAACATCTCACTTACATTTCAGCCCACAGCAGCAGCACCCCAGATGGAGCCTGGAAAGAACACAGAGCTCACCAAGGTAAATGCCGATCTGTCACTTGCTGCTAGAGCTTGGACCTTGCACTTGGGCTGCCTCAGAAAGAAGAGGTGAAACTCCTGGCTGCTGCAAAGAGCTGCCTCAGGGAGCTGTGCTGGGGCACACAGCAGTGTGCCAGGGAACAGGCAACTGGCACCTGTAGGGGTGCAGGGCCTGGGAGGAGCTGTCAGGGAGCATGAGAAGCTGTCACAGCATCATGAGAAGTGTCCCTGAGCCTGCTTGGTGCTTGCTGGAGCCAGAGCAGGTTGTGCTGGGTGGTGGCCTGGCTAAATCCTCTCCATCTCTGTTGTGCTGCAGCCAAAGGACTCTCAGAAGAAGCAGCTGTCTGAAGAGGGGAGGAAGGAACCCACTGCTGTAAGTTGGGTATTTTCTCTCTGTTTTTTAAATTACAGGTGGGATTTTTATGGCTTTCCCTTGTCCTTTTCCTTCTCCTTTTCCTTGTCATCCTGCTTTTCCTTTCACTTTCTTTTTCCCTTGTTCTTGACCTTGTCTCTTTCCTTGTCCTTATCCTGCTTTTCCTTGTCATTGTGTTTTTCCTTTTCTCTCTTCTTCCTTTTACTTTTCCCTTCTCTTTCCTCTTTGTCCTTTGCCCTTTCCCCTTCCTGCTTTTCTGTCTTCCCTTTTCCCTTAACTCTCCTCTCCCCTTCCCTCCCCTGTTTACATTAAAAGCAAAGCAGGATCCCATCCCCAGCACAGGCAGCCCAGGATCATTTTCCTGTCTCACAATGAATTTTTCTCTACACATGAGAAAAGCCAAAGCTCCCCTCCCGTGACAGCAGCTTCTGACCCCAAGAGTGCAGGAGAAGTGACAACAACTGGAGCTGGGCTGCCTCCACCAGCAACCTCCACAGGGACAGCACAGGTGTGACACAGCATCCCAGTTTCTGTGACTTCTCTTCCTGTGGGGCTCAGACATCCAGGTCAGGGCGGGTTCTTGTGCTGAACACTGTCGGGTGAGACTGAGCCCACAAAATCCCCACGTGGAAAGGCTCAGCGTTCAAAGGGCAGTGTGGCAAAGCTGCTTGTGCTGCTCTGAAGCCTGACACTCAGAAATTCCAGCCTTACTTCAGCAGCATCCTTAAAGTGCCAGCACTGCCAGAGACCCCTGATGAGCATCAGCTGCAGGCAGCTGCCCTGACAGAGAGTAGTTTGTGCTGGTTGTGTGGTCATCCTCATCTGCACCCACCTTTGGTGGTGTTCTTTGTCCATCTGTTATTGTCCCACACACTCTGACTGTTTGCCAAGCAAGGGACATGAAGATGATCACAGTTGTGTGGCCTCTTTGAAGCATCTCTTTCATTCATGGAAGCTTTGTACAAGCTCCTTGCTGCTACCTGGGTGTAACCTTCTTCATCAGTCTCCTCCCCACTGGCCTGGTGAGGCCACTTCTGGTGTCCTGAGTCCATTTCTGGGCTCCCCAGTTCAGGAGGAACAGGGAACTACTGGAGAGAGTCCAGTGAAGGCCATGAGAATCATGAAGGAATTGGAACATCTCTGCTATGAGGAAAGACTGAGAGCCCTGGGTGGGGCTGTGGAGCCTGGAGAAGAGCAGCCCCAGAGAGGATCGGATCAATGCTCAGCAAGAGTTAAAGGGGCTGTGGGGGGCAAGAGGATGGGGCCAGGCTCTGCTCAGTGGTGCCCAGGAGCAGGACAATGGGCATAGAGGGAACCCAGGAGGTTCCATCTGAGCAGGAGGAGAAAGTTGTTTGTTATAAGGGTGCTGGAGGGCTGGAGCAGGCTGCCCAGAAGTGGTCTCCTCTGCAGACTTTCCAAACCCACCTTGATGTGTTTCTCTGTGACCTGCCCTGGGTGATCCTGCTTTGGCCAGGGGTTGGACTCAATGATCTCTGGAGGTCCTTTACAACCCCTCCCAGTCTGTGATTCCTTTGCCCCGTTACTGCAGAAGAGGAACAGAGGGGACTGCTTGGTCAGTCAGGCAAATGCTCTGCTGAAATGGGCACTGCCAGCATGGAGCTCCTTCACCTGTGTGCTTTCAGGCCCTTTTGTAGCATCTCCAAATGCAGGAGGCTTCCAGGAAGGCAGCCTGCAGTGCTGCAGAGAGTAGGATGAGAGAGGCTGAGAGGCAGTCAGTTCAGAAGGGCAAGTGGTGAGCAGAAGCAAAGTGGTAGAGTCAGGATATAGATCTGGGCTGCAGGCGTGTGTGTGAAAGGCCAGAGTACAGTGCAGGACTCCTGCAGCTCTCCTACACCCCAGTTTTTGGCAGTAGAGAAGGACACCAGGAGTGCAGAGTTCTATGTTTGGTGTTGGTGCTGCCATCCTGCTCATCTCCCTGTAGCAGTTTTCACCTTACCCAGCTGAGCAGCATTCACTGTGGTGTTAGTGCTGCAGTGGCAGCTGCCTGCCGGGAACAGCAGACCCAGGCAACCTGTAGAAGTGGGCCCAGGAGAAGCCCCTGAGATTCAGCAAGGTCCATACCAGGTCCTGCACCTGGGTTGGGCAGCCCCTGGTATCAATCCAGATTGAGATGCAGGGCTGGAGAGCAGCCCTGAGAAGGATTTGAGGCAGTACAAAGGTGGAGATGAGCCAGTGGTGAGCGCTGCTAGCCCAGAGCCAGCCCTGGCCTAGGCTGATCCCCAGCAGCATGGGCAGGAGGGGCAGGGAGGAGATTCTCCTCCTCAGCTGGGCTCTGCTGAGACCTCCCCTGCAGTGCTGGGGCAGCTCTGGAGTCCTCAGCACAGACAGGAACCTGTTGGAGCAGGGCCAGAGAAGACCACAGCAGTGTTGGCAGGGCTGGAAGCCCTCTGCTGTGAGGCCAGGCTGGGAGAGTTGGGGGTGTTCAGCCTGAAGAGGAGAAGGCTCCAGGGACACTTTCTGGTGGCCTTGCAGTGCCTGAAGAGGCTCAGCAGAAAGCTGGGGACAGACTTCTGAGCGGGGCCTATTGTGACAGGCCAAGGGAGGATGGTTTGGACTCAAAGAGAGAGATTGAGAGTGGAGAGAAGGGAGAAAGGTTTGGTACTGGAAGTGGGGAGAGCCTGGCCCAGAGTGCCCAGAGAGGTGGGAGCTTCCCCATGGCTGGCACCATTGCAGGTCAGGTTGTTTGTGGCTGTGAGCAACCTGCTGTGGCTGGAGATGTCCCTGCTGGCTGCAGGGTGTTGGGCTGGATGAGTTCCAACAGATCCCTTCCAACAGAGACCATCCTGTGTTTCTGTGCTGTGGTTCTGGATGAAAGCTTTCCAGGGAGGCTTGGAAGGGGCCCACTGTCTCTGCACTGTGGAACACTTACAGTAGTTTGTCTTGCACATCAGAATCCCAGTGCAGGCAGCAGCATCATCTCTGCACAGCATTGCAAGTGAGTAGTTGCTGCCCCTACCCCAGCAGCTGGGTACCTTGCAGGTGAGAAGAGTATCTGTGACCTCAGGGCTGGATTCATGGAAGCGTAGGATCACAGAATGGGTTGGGTTGGAAGTGACCTCAAAGACCATCCAGACCAACCTCCCACCAGCCCAGGTTGCTCATGGCCTCATCCAGCCTGGCCTTCCAACACCTCCAGAGAGGGGACATCCACAACGTCCCTGGGCAACCTGTGTCAGTGTCTGCCCACCCTCACTCTCAACAATTTCTGCATCCTCTCCACTCTCAGTCTCCCCTCTTCCGCCTCAGAACCATTGTCCCTCATCCTGGCACTCCCAGCCCTTGTCCAAAATCCTTCCCCAGCTCCCCTGGAGCCCCTTCTGCTACTGGAAGATCACTCTGAGGTCTCCCTGGAGCCTTCTCTTCTCCAGGCTCAACAGCCCCAACTCTGCCATTCTAACCCCATGGGCGACAGGCTGGGAGAGTTGGGACCTTTCAGCCTTCTGATCATCTTCATAATATTTCTAACCTCCCAAACCCCTCTTGGAAGGGTTGGATTTATTGTTTGACCTTGATTTTTCTCTTCTTTCTCCAGCCTAAGCCTGAAAAACTCTCCACAGCTGGTAGAGCAGATGATGCAGGCACAGCCAGTTCCAATGTGGTTGCTGCAGCTGATAAGCCAAGTGCCGAGGTGGGTAAACAGTCACAAACAAATGCTGCCCATGGAGAGATGTCTCTGGAAGATATCAGAAAAAGGGAAATGGTAACTGCTGAAACTGATTGGTCATGATGGTGAAGATTACTTGAGGCAAAGTGACCAAACCAGTGGTGTGGCATTGGTCTTTTGTCAGATAGGACTGACCTAGAGTCACTTTTAGCTCACCCAGCACAGAATTGCGGCTCCTCTACATCTCTGAGTGGCTGTGTGATGCTGCTGTTTAAATACAAACACCCCTCCACTTTGGGGAGACATCACCTGCAGGGCTGTGTCCAGATGTGGGGCCACTAGCACAAGAGAGACCTGGAAAGGGTCCAGAGGAGGCGGCCAGGATGCTCAGAGGGCTGCAGAACCTCTGCTGTGGGCACAGGCTGGGAGAGTTGGGGCTGTGCAGCCTGGAGAAGAGAAGGCTGCAGGGAGAGCTTAGAGCTGCATTTCAATAGCTGCAGGGGAGCTGCAGGCAGGCTGGGGAGGGACTGTTGAGAAGGGCCTGTGGGGCTAGGCTGAGGGGCAGTGGTTTGGAAGTGGAGCAGGGCAGAGTTAGGTTGGACATCAAGAGGAAGTTGTGCAGTGAGGGTGGGGAGATCCTGGCTCAGGCTGGCCAGGGAGGTGTTGGAGGCTCCATCCCTGGAGATATTGAAGGTCAGTCTGAATGTGTCCCTGTGCAGTCTGCTCTACCTGAAGGTGACCTGCATGGGTTATGACCCTGCTCTGTCAGGGATTTTGGACTTAATGATTTCTGGAGATCCCTTTCAACACCTAGCATCCTGTGATCCTGTGTCTCTGCAGGGAGACTGAACAATGCCCTTTGGGGGTCCCTTCCAACCCAGTGTGCTCTGTGGCTCTGTGATCTTGCTAGTGACAGTGAGGAAAGAGCTGAAGAGCAGTTCCCTCCATCAGACTTGGTCAGTGCAGGACCTGCTGCAAGAAGGTTTTGGGTTGGTTAGCAGCAGCTTTGTGCAGACTCAGCAGATGATGAACAGAACCCTTCTTGCTTTGTACAGTGTGGTCACATCTCTGATTCTCTGCTTGCTTTGCAGCCTGGGATGGACGAGTCAGCCCTGGACAGCCTCATAGACACCTTGTCTGGACCTGAGGAAGATGTGCCTGCTAGTCCTGTTTACACTGGCCCACAAGTTCTGGTACTTCACTGTTTTACTGTTTATTGATCTCTACAATTGCTCTCTGAACCATTGATCCAGTACCTGCCCCATTGATATGCTGAGTGGTAAAGTAGAGTCTGCACAGCTGCCTTCAGCAATGCAGAAGTGGCAGAGCTGTGGACTGCTGTTAGGTGCTTTCTGGAGTGACTTCCAAGCATGACCTCCAGTACATCTCTATAACTCATTGATGGAAGTGGAAGAGAACATCAACAGCCTTGGAGATTGCATTTCTATTTGAGCAAAGCAGAGAGCCTGTGGGGAATGCAAACTTTCCTGGGTGAGACTGGGAAGGACATAAGGAGGGTTAAGCCCAGTGGCTAAAGGGCAGCTCTCAGCTGTGGTAAGGACACTGGGATGTGCAGGTGTTTAACATCCAGTGTGGACACAGCACAGAGCACTCTGCTCTGAGACACTGAACTGCCTGCTTTGACTGCAGGAGGAGTGTGGCAGTGGAGATCCAGTGCAGATGGCACCAAATTGGGTGTCAGTGTCGATCTGTTGGAGGGTAGAGAGGCTCTGCAGAGGGACCTGGCCAGGCTGCATCCATGGGCTGAGGTCAGTGGGATGAGAAGGTTGAAGAAGGCCAAGTGCTAAGTCCTGCCCTTGGGTCACAACAACCCCATGGAGGCTCTAGGCTGGGGCAGAGTGTCTGGAAAGTGCCCAGCAGAAAAGGCCGTGGGGGTGCTGGGTGAAAGCAGCTGGAGATGAGCCAGCAGTGCCCAGGTGGCCAAGAAGGGCACCTGCATCCTAGGCTGCATCAGCAATGGTGTGAGCAGCAGGAGCAAGGCAGAGATTGAGCCCCTGTGCTGGGCACTGCTGAGGCCACAGCTTGAGTGCTGGGTTCAGTTCTGGGCCCCTCCCAGAAAGACATTGAGAGGCTGGAGCAGGTCCAGAGAAGGGCAACAAAGGTCTGTAGAAGAGGTCTGGGAAGAGAGCTGAGGGAGCTGGGAGCGGTTAGTGTGGAGAACAGAAGGCTGAGGGAGACCTTATTGCTCTCTGCAGCTCCCTGAGAGGAAGCTGCAGCCAGGCAGATGTTGGGCTCTGCTGTCAAGTCTCAGACAATAGGAGAGGAGCTGTGCCAGGAAAGGTTGGGGTTGGCCATGAGAAAGAAATTCTGTGCTGCCAGAGTGGTCAGGGATTGGAAGAGGCTGCTCAGGGAGGTGGTGGAGTCCCCATGCCTGGAGGTGTTTCAGTAAGGTGTGGCCATGGCACTTGGGGACATGGTTTCATGGCCATGGTGGGGCTGGGTTGATGGTTGGACTGAATGAGCTTGGAGGGCTCTTCCAACCTAATCAGTTCCATGGTTCTGAGCAGAGCTGTGCTAGACCATGTGAAGGCAGGCAACAAGCAACTGCTTGATACTAGGTTATGAAGGATCCTTCAGGATTAGCTCCTGTCCCAGGCAGCCCTCACATGGTCCTTGCAGAGGAATCACTGTGGGCAGCTCTTTGCTAGAGATTGGTTTGCACAAAGCAGAGGGACTCAGACACCCTTCTGTGCATTCTCCTCACAGGAGGACGTGTCTTCAAGGTACTTGGAGGAGCTGGGCAAACGGGAAGGCAGCCTGCCCCCAGACTATCTGAGGCTGCTGAAGGTGAGTGGGATCCAAAACCTCCTCATCCTTCTTCTCCTTTTTTATGCTTCCCATTCACTACAAAAACAATTATTCTTCTAGAGCAAAGGGGACGGCAAAGGTGGAGTCCCACCAAAAGCAGATGAGCAAGATGAAGTAAGTCCTGTGCTTTTTGTCTCTGTATCTCTTGGGAGGTGGAAATAGTCCAGTTGCCCTTGAATTCCTAGGGAAAGAAGTGCTGCTGTAATTCAGGAGGTGGGAGAGGGTTGTGGGTTGCCAGAAAACCTAGATAACACTACACAGAGCTTCTTTAATAAAGAAGTGAGGACTTCAAGGACACTGAAGCTGATAGAAGACAAATGACTGCTCTTGAAGCCTCTGTGTGTCAGCATGTCACAGGGCAGAGGTAGCTGTGCTTGCAGAAGTGCCTCCAGGAAGCCTTCAGCAAAGGCTACTTGAGTTGCTTGGCAAGGGAGTTCTGTGAGCCCTCTCAGTTCTGTGATGTGTCACTTTATAACATGCAGAATCAAGAGCTTGTCTGAAGAGCAATTCAGCACTGAGGGTAAAACAGCTTGTTCTGGCTCTTCCCATGCCAGCAGCTGGTGAGGGCATGGTGAGGTTGAGCCTAGAGCTTAGACCCAGTTTGGCAGTATGGACATTTGAGCTTCTAACCATCACAACCATTTCTTGATCAGAAACCCATGACAGAGGATGAGCTTGCAGAGGCCCTGTCGTCTGGCTTCGTCTGCAGTGCTGCTTCTGCTGGAGGAAATGAGGCAGCTCTGACACAGGTATTGGGTAGCTTTTGTGCCGTTCTGGTGTGGCTAACAGGCTGGAGGGAAGGGATCCATCCAGAGGCACCTGGATAGGCTGCAAAGCTGGGCCCAAGCCAACCTCATGAAGTTCAACAAGGCAAAGGGCAAGGTAACTGCAGCTAAATTAGGGCAATCCCAGCACAGATCCCAGGGTGAGCAGTGGCTGGAGAGCAGCCTGGAGGGGAAGGCCTTGAGGGTGTCAGCTGATGACAAACTCCCCAGGAGCCAGCAATGGTCACTGGCAGCCCAGCAGGCAGCTGTGTGCTGGCTGCAGCCAGAGCAGGAAGAGCAGCAGCATAGGGAGGGAATCACAGCATCACAGAATTTCTTAGATTGGAAGAGACCTTCAAGATGTTTGAGTCCAATCATTAGTTTCACACTGACAAGTCCTTGACTAAAACAAATCCCTCAGCACAACATCTCATCACTACGAATCGCTATGGTTGGAAAGGACCACCAGGATTCTGCCTCTGCTCTGCAGAGGCTCAGATTCCACCTGCAGCACTGCCTCCACTTTTGGACCTTCTAGCACAAGAAAGACTTGGAGCTGCAGCAGAGAGTCCAGAGGAGACCACCAAGAGGATCAGAGGAGAACCTCTGCTGCGGGGACAGGCTGTGAGAGCTTCAGCCTGGAGAAGAGAAGGCTTCAGGGACACCTTAGAGCAACCTTCCAGTACCAGAAAGGGCACCAGGAGAGCTGGGAAGGGACTTTGGACAAAGGCTGGGAGTGCCAGGACAAGAGACAGTGGTTTTGAGGTGGAAGAGGGGAGATGGAGAGTGGAGAGGATGCAGAAATTGTTGTGAGTGAGGGTGCCAGGGAGGCTGTAGATGCTCCCTCCCTGGAGGTGTTGAAGGCCAGGTTGGATGAGGCCTCGAGCAACCTGGAATGGTGGGAGGTGTCCCTGCCCATGGCAGGGTGTTGGAACTGGATGGTCCATTACAGCCCAAACTGTTCTGTGATTCTCTGCCTTTTACTGCAACCAGGCATTGCCAGCATTGTTTTAAAGTTCCACTTGAAACTGATCTTGACAATTTTCCTTCTTCTTGCTCATTTCCCTGTAATCTCTGCATCTCTCATAGAAGCCAGGCAAGGAGGGAGAAATCCTGCAGGCACAAGCCGCGCCTTCAGTCAAGACCTCAGCTCCTCCCAAGGAGAAGACAGCAGAAGCAGAAGAGGTAGGCACAGTCACTCCTTAACTAGCTGATTCCTAGTCACACTCAGCTGAGGCCATTTCCTCAGGCTTTGCAATCCTCTTGTGTCTCCTCTGTGATCTGACCGTGCTGAGTTTGCCATGTCACAGCACATGGCAGCTGTGTCTGTGATACTCTGCTTTTCTGGTTTTGCTTTCTGGGGGTTTTCTCCCTTTTCCCCTCTGTTTAAGAGGTGATTTGTCGTGGTTGGAATGTGCTAATCTTAACCACCTATTTTGCTGTGTCTACACAAGTCAGGTAAAGCAAACAGAAATAGAATCACAGAGTGGTTTGGGTGGGAAAGGACGTCCAGAAGTCACCCACTCCAACCTCACTGCAGTCAGCAGGGACATCCTCCACTAGATCAGGTTGCCCAGAGCCCTGTCAAGCCTCATTTTGAGTATCTCCAGGGATGGGGTCCCAACCACCTCCCTGGCCCTGAGCAGTCTGGGGCTGGCTGCTTGCTTCATACACGGTGTAAGAAGTCAGTGAGGTGAAGCCTGTGGCTGTGACAGAAGTCACTGAGTTATGACTTATCTCCTTCAATACAGGAGGTTAAAGAGAATGCAATGGAAGCTCTTCTTGATACTCTTGGTGGACCTGAACCTGAACCCAAGCAAGATCTCACCCCTGTTGTGGAGGTGTCAGAGGTACACTCTTACTCCTTTCTGCAGTCAGCTTCCAGTCTCTCCTGTGCAGTCCCAAGTGCCCTCTGTTAAAGGCACTCTGCTGGTGTGTAAAGTAACAACACAGTGACTGAGCAGTGCCTGAGTCTCACCTGGTCAACAAAAACAGTCAATCTCATGTGGACACAGGTGGAGGAGGACACAGTGAGATGGCCTTGGAAATGCTAAGCATTTTATTTGGCCATCCTCACACCTTCCCCTGTGTCAGCTGTAGCTGCTCTGTGTTTGCCCCAAGAACTGGGCACAGTTGCTAGCAAGCTTTTGCACATCTTTGCTGTTTGATTTTTAGTTAACCTTCTTGGGGTTTGCTGCGTGTGCTCCTTTTGGCCATCAGATCCCATTAACCTTCCCATTCAGGTCTTGCTGTGTTTTCTAAGAGTTTGATTTCTCTTCACTGGGTAGATCTGAGCAACAGGCCTGTGTCTGCAGGTTGAACTTTGGCTTTTTAACTTTGCAGACCCCACTCATCTCAGGATTCCCTCCTTCTCCTTTTCCCTTACAGCTCAGGTATGGAGGAAAAAGCAGACAATGATTAATTGCTGAGAGTTGATGCTGGGGATCAATGCTGACTGAAAAAACAGCCCAGATAGTCAGTCTGGGCTTGTAGATAGCTATGGGGATAAATTGCTTCACATATTGATTGTTCCTCATCAATTCCCAAACCATCAGGATTTTACCTCAGAATTTTGATGGGAATAAAGTGATGGATTTTAGCATCTCACCGAGTGGCATTATTTTATCTGATGCTTTTCAGACAGAGGGGTCTTAGTAGTGAAGTTGAGCCTGCGTTGGGTCTTCACATTTCTCATTTGAGGGTGTTATTTTTCGTAGGCAAAAGCCAAAGAGAAGAAAGAGGAGAAGCTTGGGGAACGTGATGATACCATTCCTCCAGAGCACCGGTTAAAGCCAGAGCTGGTGAGTTTGCACCCCTTCATTGCTGTGTCTGTTGGGTGCTGTGCCTGACTCTTTGCTTATGCAGAGGGGAGGGACGTGAAGACAGCAAGCAAAAGCAGGATATAACCACCACTACCTCACAAGGTTCAGCAAGGGCAAGTGCAGGGTTCTGTACCTGGGCCGGAGCAGTCCTCACTATCACAGTATCACCAAGCTTGGAAGAGACCTCACTGATCATCAAGTCCAACCCTTACCACAGAGCTCAAGGCTAGACCATGGCACCAAGTGCCACGTCCAATCCTGCCTTGAACAGCTCCAGGGACGGCGACTCCACCACCTCCCCGGGCAGCCCATTCCAGTGTCCAATGACTCTCTCAGTGAAGAACTTTCTCCTCACCTCCAGCCTAAATCTCCCCTGGCACAGTCTGAGGCTGTGTCCTCTCGTTCTGGTGCTGGCCACCTGAGAGAAGAGAGCAACCTCCTCCTGGCCACAACCACCCCTCAGGTAGTTGTAGACAGCAATAAGGTCACCCCTGAGCCTCCTCTTCCCCAGGCTAAACAATCCCAGCTCCCTCAGCCTCTCCTCGTAGGGCTGTGCTCAAGGCCTCTCCCCAGCCTCGTTGCCCTTCTCTGGACACGCTCAAGCATCTCAATGTCCCTCCTAAACTGGGGGGCCCAGAACTGAACACAGTACTCAAGGTGTGGTCTAACCAGTGCAGAGTACAGGGGCAGAATGACCTCCCTGCTCCTGCTGACCACACCATTCCTGATGCAGGCCAGGATGCCACTGGCTCTCTTGGCCACCTGGGCACACTGCTGGCTCATGTTCAGGCAGGTATCAATCAGCACCCCCAGATCCCTCTCTGTCTGGCTGCTCTCCAGCCACTCCCACCCCAGCCTGTATCTCTGCATGGGGTTGTTGTGGCCTAAGTGCAGCACCCAGCACTTGGAGCTATCAATACAGACTGGGGGAGGAGGTGATAGAAAGCATCCCTGAGGAAAAGGACTTGAGGGTGCTGGTGAGTGAGAAGGTGGACATGAGTCAACAGCAGTCACTTACTCCCAGAAAGCAAATCATGTCCTGGGCTGCATCCAAAGCAGCATTGCCAGCAGATCCAGAGATTCTGTCACTTCGCATTGCTCTGGTGAGGCCTCACCTGGAGTACTGTGCCCAGGTGTGCAGCCCTCAATATAGCGAGGACATGAACCTGATGGAGCAGGTCCAGAGGAGGGCCATGAAAATGATCAGGGGGTTGGGGCACCTCTGCTACAAGGACAGGCTTGAGGGACCTTAGCTTTTTCAGCCTGGAGAAGAGAAGGCTCCAGGGAGACCTAATAGCAGGCTGCAGAGGGAATGTTCCTAAAGGTCTGCAGGGACAGGCTGAGGGGCTGTGGCTTCAAACTAGAGCAAAGCAGACTGAGATTGGATGTGAGGAACAAGTTCTGCACTGTGAGGGTGCTGAAGCACTGCAACAGGTTGCCCAGGGGGTTGATTGAGGCCCCACCCCTGGAGATGCTCAAGGTGAGGCTGGCAGGGCTCTAAGCAACCTGATGTAGTGGAGGATGTCCCTACTGACTGCAGTGAGGGTAGGACTGGATGACCTTTGGAGGTCCCTTCTAAACCAGACCATTCTGTGTTTCTCCTCCTGGTGATTTCCCCATCTCTTCCCTCCCTTTGTGGGCATGGCTGAGTTTTTCAGGCGTCCTAAGCAAAGACCTGATCTTCCAAGGTCACACATTCCTGCTCCAGAACAGGGAAAACTTAGTGCTGTGAGATCCATTCCTGTGAAGGGCTGCTCATGGAGATCAAACCTAATGTAACCTTAGAGCGCTCCTGTGGAACAGGGACGAAAACTGCACCCATTTCAGCATGCTGCCACTGCTCGAGGTTCAGCAGCACCACACTAAAGCTGATCTGTGCTTGCTCTGCAGCTCAGGCATGGCAGCCCCTGCAGCAATCACCGGTGTCCCTGGTGCTGCACAGCACCCATGAAGGGCTGGTCCTTAGGCTGGCCTTGCTGGAGCTGAATGTCGGTCCAGCAGGGAGCAGCTTCAGCCCTCTCTGGAGATGTCAAGGCTATGTGCTAGTTTGAAGCAAGCTGGAATGTTTTGGTAACAGAACTAGATAACAGGCAGTGAAATGAAAACAGTTGATGTCAACTTCTCTCACAGTCTCGCTGAGAGCTCTGGGAAGAAGAAAGACTTTTTCTCCATTTTGTTACTCACTCTTGCTTTTGCCTTAGACCTGGTCACATCTCATTAACCCTGCTCCTACTAACCTTGCTCCCTAACCTCTTGGCTGCACCTCTTTTCTTCCTGAGAACTGGGGTAAGGTTGAGAGGGCAAGGGGAGGTGTTGGGGTGGTTTGAGAGCCCCTCCTGGGGACTCAGGTTTCTGGGAGGGGAGTTGTGCTTTTGTATTGTTTATCCTTTGTATATTTCTGTATATAATTGTATATAACTGTATATATTGTAAATATTAATCAAGCAGCTATTGTACTTGGTGGGGATTGCTGTGTGGCCTGTTTTCTGGTTTTTTGTGTACAACTGGATCAAAGATCAAATTGGTTATTTCTTGCTTCATGTAGTTTTTAAGAAGGCTAAAGAGGTGCAGCCAAGAGGTTAGGGAGCAAGGTTAGTAGGAGCAGGGTTAATGAGATGTGACCAGGTCTAAGGCAAAAGCAAGAGAGAGTAACAAAATGGAGAAAAAGTCTTTATTCTTCCCAGAGTTCTCAGCGAGACTGTGAGAGAAGTTGACATCAATTGTTTTCATTTCACTGCCCGTTATCTAGTTCTGTTACCAAAACATTCCAGCTTGCTTCAAACTAGCACAGGCTACCTGACTGCAGACCTGGGATTTAAGCCCTCACACCTTGTTTTTACCCCTGGATGGATTCCTGCTGTTTTCCCATTCAGTTAATTCCTGATAGGAATCAGGATCACAGGATGTTAGGTGTCAGAAGGGACCTCTGGAGATCTTCGAGTGCAACCCCCTGTCAGCAGTGCTTGGTCTCCTGGACCACTTCCACTGTGCTTTTTTAAATCCACCCCTGTAAGAGTTCACTCTGTGAGAGGAGTTCCTCTCACTGAGTCACTGTTTTGGTCTTGTGCATGTGATTTATTTCATGATATTTGACTGTGATGCTGCAGTGTTGGTGGGAAAATGTCAATAACGCTTCTATTGCTTCTAGGATAAAGATGGGAAACCAATACTGCCAAAGCCTGAAGAAAAGCCTAAGGTTAGGAAACTGACTGTGCTAGGAGTGTGTATAGCCAACGCTGTTCTCCCCTGCTCTGTCATCACCTCTCTCTGTGCCCTTATATATGTCTCTCATTTGCTGCTGTGTTTGCTTTCATGTACAAAACCTGCTGAGCTGGTGTCAGCTGAAAAGAGGTTTGGTTGAAATTCACTGGCTGTGAAGAGCTCATAATAAGAGAAATGTTAGGATTGGTTCAGAGCAACCCTGAACAAAGAGACCTGAGGGTGTTGGTGTCTGAGGAGCTCCCCATGAGCCAGCAGTGCCCTCATGCAACCCAGCAGGCAGCAGCATGCTGGACTGCACCCAGAGGAGTGTGGGCAGCAGGGCAAGAAGGAGGATTCTGCCCTTTGTCTCTGCTCTGCTGAGACCTCACCTCCAATCTTGCCTCCAGTGCTGGTGCACCCAGCAGAAGAAGGACACAGAGCTGCTGGAGAGAGTCTGGAGGAGGCCACAGAGAGGGCTCTGCTGTGAGGACAGGCTGAGAGAGCTGGGGATGTTCAGCCTGAAGAAGAGAAGGCTCCAGAGGAACCTCAGAACTACCTTCCAGTGCCTGAAGGGATCCTGCAGGAAGGCTACAGAGGGACTTCTCCTGAGCGTGTCTCAAGACAGGCCAAGGGGGAATGGTTTGAAGCTGAGGCAGAGCAGGGTCAGACTGGAGCTGAGGAAGAAGTTCTGCAGTGTGAGAATGGCGAGACTCTGGAATAGGCTGTCCAGAGAGGCTGTGGATGCCTCCTGCCTGAGCGTGTTCAAGGCCAGGCTGGTTGAGGCCTTGAGCAGCTGAGTCTAGCTGAGAGATGTCCCTGCATATGGCCACTAGTGCCATGGTCTAGTTGACTGGCTGGGGCTGGGTGATAGGTTGGACTCGGTGATCTTGGAGGTCTCTTCCAACCTGGTTGATTCTATGATTCTATGAGATTGGAGCAGATGAGCTCTGAGTTCCCTTCCCAGCTGAGCCAAGTTGTGATTCCTCAGATAGGAGAGAGTGGCAGAAAGGAGAGCTGGCACCAGGAAAAGTTGTTTGGGGAGTCAGTGTAAAGGATTCTGTGGAAGACCTTGGAGAGTCCCTTGTGCTCTGTGACTCTGTGGACAATTCTCTGTGGACATAATCCTCATCACAAGGAACAACTTGGACTTTGCATGAAGTATCCATTGCAACCTAGAATGTGCAAGATGGAATGAAAAGATGGGAAGAGTGAATTCCCACTGTTAACTTAAAACGCACATGAAGAAGCCAAAATTCAGCAAAGCAACAAACTGGGCACTGAGGAATCTGAGAGCTTCACTTTCCAAGTGCTGTGAGCTGGAAAAGCAGAGGAAAGCCCTGTTGGAGCGTGAAGGTCAGGGCCATTCCGAGTGAGAATGGCACTTTTTAGCAGAAATGTGAAGCCATTTGTGTTAACTCAAGCCTGGAAGAGGGAGCAGCACAAAGGCAGTGATGAAGAACCCCTAATGCCTCTGAAAATTGGTGTGTAAGGTCTCAGGCAGGCCTCTGGAGATGGCAGTGGAAGGGGTGTCACTTCCTTGCCTGCTGAGCATGTCACAAGGAAAGGAAGGGAGAGCAGCTGTGAGCCAGGCAGTCATGGTGGGAGACCAGGAGGCAAACCTTCCTGTGCCACAGGGAGCATGAAGGAGCTGACAGCACAAGGGAAAGTTTGCAGCTCCTGAGGAGCAGTGAGACAGGAGCTAAGGGAGCTTGACTCAGAGTTTGGCTAAAGCCTAGAGCAAAGACAGAGGTGACAGCACAGAAAGGAGGCCTCTGAAACTGCCTGAAAACAGACTGTGTAAGGAGCAGCTGAGGGACTTGGAGGTGTTCAGCCTCAGAAGAGGCTGAAGGGAGACCTCGTTGCTCTCCACAGCTTCCTGAGAGGAGGCTGCAGCCAGGTGGGAGTTGGGCTCTTCTGCCTAGTCTCGGGTGATGGAGAGGAAATTACCTGAAATAGTGCCAGGGGAGGTTGAGGTTGGCCATGAGGAACAATTTCTGTGGTGCAAGAGCGCTGAGGGGTTGGAAGAGGCTGTTGGAGTCCACATCCCTTGAGGTGTTCCAGAAAGATGTGGCTGTGGCACTTGGGCCTGTGGTTCGATGGCCATAGTGGGGTTGGGTTGGTGCTGCACTGGATGGTCTCAGAGGGCTCTTCCAACCCAGACAAGTCTATGAAGCTCTGACTCTCTTGAGCTTGGAATTGTGAGGTCTGATGCCAAAAGCATTAAGTGGTTTTCAGAAGATGCTCCTCCACCTCTCTCACTCAAGCATCTGGTTACCCTGTCAGTCACCTGGTTATTAAGTATGGTTACCCTGACAGTGAACCACAGGAGGGGCATCAGAGTTCTGTGCCCTCAGCACCTCCTCAGTGCTTATCCTCGGAAGGAGGTGATCTTGAATGAGATGTGCTCTCCAGCATCTCGGTGATGTCAGCAGGAACTCAGATCTGAGAGACCAAACCCAGCAAAATGAACAAGAGTCACACCAATAGCTGAAGAATCTTCAGACACTGCACAGTTCTTCCTTCATCCCTGATGAATTCCAGATTCATGTTTGTGGTTTCAGCCAGGGCTTCTGCACCCTGCGTGCCCCTGACCACATCCAGTGACATCACTCCTGTCAGAAAATCTGCTCTTGCCTCAGTCATTTTGAATTGTAGGAAGCCTGCAGGAGATGTGAGACAATAGAGAGGAATTTTGACAGGGAGACCTCAGAGCAGCCTTCCAGTAGCTGAAGGGGCTCCAGGAGAGCTGGGGAAGGACTTTGGACAATGGCTTAAGCTGGAAGAGGGGAGAGTGAGACTGGAGAGAAGGAAGAAGTTTTTGATAGTGAGGGTGGGGAGATACTGGCACAGGTTGCCCAGGGAGGCTGTGGATGCCACCTCCCTGGAGGTGTTCAGGCCATGTTGGATGAGGCCTTGAGCAATCTGGGCTAGTGAGAGGTGTCCCTGTGCATGACAGGGTGTTGGAATTGGGTGATCTTTGAGGTCCGTTCCTACCAAAACCTGTCTGTGGTTCTAGGAAATATGAGTGAAGGTAACCAGGAGGCAGCACTGTGCCCTTGAGGACAGGAAGGGCCCAGTGGTCTCCTGGGGTGCATGAAGAAGAGTGTGGCAGGCAGGTCAAGTGAGGTTCTTCTCCCACTCTTCTCTGCCCTGGTGAGACCACATCTGGACTCCTGGATTCAGTTACGGGCTCCTCAGTTCAAGAGGGACAGGGAACTGCCGGAGAGAGTCAAGGGGAGGCTCTGTGGATGATGAAGGGACTGGAATGCCTGAGGAGAGATGCTGTGACTCTGTGGTTGGAGTGACAGGACAAAGGCTGATGGCTTCAAAGTGGAAGAAGCTGGACTGGACTGAGACATGAGGAATAAATTCTTCCCCATGATGTTGGTGAGACACTAGAACAGATTGCCCAGAGAAGCTGTGGAGGCTCCAAGCCTGAAAGAGAAAAATTCCAAGTGGAGAATCAGAATCTGCTGCTTTCCAGTGCTTGAGGCATTCTGACAGCATGATGCTGTTGTAGTAAATGTTACCTAGGCAATGTTGGCATTCTTTGTTTTCTAATGAGGAGGTGACATCCAATTAGGAGGTGATTTCTAATGAGTTCTTGTTAGCAGGCTGTGCTTTCCTTCCCACCAGCACTGTAAACAGCTCTGCACACCCTGTTCTCTCTGTGTGACAGTGAATTCTGGTGACAAAGCACCTGACTCATGCTGAAAAGTGACTTCTTTGGTGCTGTGTGCTGCAGGTCCGTGCTGCTGTGTTGCACACAAACGGGAAAGGTTGTTTCAGTCTAGGCTGCCAAAGTTCTCCTTTCTGAGAGGGTGGAACAGAAATACTTGGTGAAACAAATCAGAACCAGGCCATCAGTCACCTGTGCCACATTTTATCTGTTTTGTGTTGTTGTTTTGCAGCCTGTCAGTGAATCTGATCTTGTGGATGCATTTTCCAAGGACTTCTCCTGCTCTGCACAGCCTGCAGCACAGACCAGACCAGCAAAGCCCAACAGCACATCCAAGGTATGTCTCTCTCAGTCCTGTGAATGTCTTGGCACTGGTAATTGTGATAAGAATGATAATGGTGCTGCTGCCCTTTCAAGAAGAGTCTTCCTGTTCCTGCCTTTTTTAACCTGTTCATCGAGTGGAACATGCAGTATAGGCACTTAATCCTGGACTGAGAGGCTTCTGCCTGTTAATTTAGCCCCTTCTTGCTTTGTGCTGTATAAAAAAAAAAAGGCATTTAACAGGTTAATTTTGAGATTCTGAACTGATTCGGTGCCCTGCAGTGTAACTGTGTCACAAGTGGTGTCTCTCAGGGGTCTGCACTGGCAGCAGTGCTGCAGAATCAAGACTGAGGCTCCCTCTGCAGGTGACACCAAGCTGAGTGGTGTGATTGACGTGGCTTAGGGACAGGATGGCATCCAGAGAAACCTGGGCAGGCTGCAGGGGTGGCTGAGGAGAGCCTCATGAGATTCAGTGAGGCCAAGTGCAAGGTCCTGCAGCTGGGTTAGGCCAACTCCGGATGTCAATCCGGCTGGGGGTGATGACACTGAGAGCAGCCCTGCAGAGAAGGACTTGGGATGCTGGGGGTGAGAAGCTGGACAGGAGGCAGCAATGGGCACTGGCAGCCCAGAAGGCCAAGGGCAGCCTGGGCTGCATCCAAAGCAGCCTGGCCAGAGATGGAGAGAGGGGATCCTGCTCTGGGGAGACCTCACCTGCAGGCCTGTGTCCAGCTGTGAGGCCACCAGTACAAGAGAGCCCTGGAGCTGCTGGGGAGGGTCCAGAGAAGGCCACCAAGATGGTCAGAGGCTGCAGAACCTCTGCTGTGGGCACAGCCTGGGAGAGATGGGGCTGTGCATCCTGGAGAAGGCTGCAGGGAGAGCTTAGAGCTACGTTTCAATAGCTGCAGGGGAGCTGCAGGCAGGCTGGGGAGGGACTGTTGAGAAGAGCCTGTGGGGCTAGGCCAAGGGGCAGTGGTTTGGAAGTGGAACAGGGCAGAGTTAGGTTGGACATCAGGAGGAAGTTGTGCAGTGAGACACTAGGTGGAGAGACCCTGGCCCAGGCTGCCCAGGGAGGTGGTGGAGGAGACAAAGTCAGGCTGGGCAAGGCTCTGAACGAGCTCCTATAGTGGAGGTGTCCCTTCTGAGTGCAGAGAGGTTGGACAAGTTGTCCTTGGTGGGTCCCTTCCCACCCAGTGCACTGTGTGACTTTGTGATTTGTTCTATTGCAGAAGCCCTCAACTGCTGTGCCTGCAAAGCCCCCTGAGGATGCAGCAGTTCCTCGTGCCACAGCTTGCACCGTGCAGTCTTCAGCTCCCTCAGCTGTGTCTTCAGTGAGTAGCCTTGGCTGGAGCTGCTTCAGAGCTCAGTGCTGTGCACCTGCAGTGCTGCAGGATGTTGTCAAAGTGCTGATTGCAGCTCTGTGCCTTCTTGCTCCCTAAGAGGTGAGCCACAAAGCCTGTGGGGTGTTTTGCAAAATAAATCCTCAAGCACAAGCTGAATGGGGAAGGCAAAAACCTCAACAGAGGGACTCGTCCTGGCAGGTCCTAAATGCTCCAAAGAGGATCCTGTTTGTGAACAGCAGGAAAAGGCAAATTCTACCAAAAAAAAACATCATGGTTCTGCCATCAAAGCCACATTAACAGCTGGTATTCATCCAGAAGAGGTCTGTCTAGTTAAAAGCTGAACCAACCAGCTACCCCTCTGCAGCTGTGAGTCTTGGGGAGGGAAAACCTGTCCACAGAGCAACCTCAGTCAGAGTTCCCTTGTGCCTTGGACCCAGCAGAGATGTGAAGGCAGTTTGAGAGAGAATTCTCTCTCAGAGTTACCTCTCTCTCTCTCTCTCTCTCTCTCTCTCTCTCTCTGAAAAAGAGAATTGGGAGAGTCTTTGACATCTGTGCTCAGTTCTCACCTCAGTTATGTGTGGTTGGAGGTGGTGGTACATGAAAATGTTGCTGCAGCTGAGCTCCAGACTAAGACAATTAAAAATTGGGTTTTTTTCCTGCTTTTACTGCTAAATGTGGCTCTGTTTTCACCAGCTGGGTAAAAAACAACCCTCAAACCAAGACATTACCCTTACAGGTTGGTCAGATGGCAGACGAAGCACTGGAAGCCTTGTCCAGCAGCCTGGGGAAGAGGGAGCCTGATCCTGAAGAAAAGAAACCTGTTGTGGACAAAGTTAAGGTAGAGGAACAATCAGTCCTCAAAAAAACCCCAAACTACCAATGAAGTTGTCCTCAGTGTTACTGTGAGCAGCAGCACAGGGAGGAGATTCTGCCCCTCTGCTCTGCTCAGACCCCACCTGCAGCACTGCCTCCAGTTCTGGGGCCCCTAGCCCAAGAAGGACCTGGAGCTACTGGAGAGAGTCCAAAGGAGGCCATGAAAGTGATGAGAGAGCTGGAGAACTTCCCATGTGGGGACAGCCTGAGAGAGCTTCAGCCTGGAGAAGAGAAGGCTTCAGAGAGAGCTTAGAGCAGCCTTGCAGTACCTCAGGAGAGCTGGGGAGGGACTTTGGACAAGGGCTGGCAGTGCCAGAACAAGGGACAATGGCTTTGAGATGAGAGAGGAGAGCTTGAGACTGGAGATGAGGAAGAAATAGTTGAGAGTGAGGGTGGGCAGACACTGGCACAAGTTGCCCAGGGAGATTGTGAATGTCCCCTCCCTGGAGATGTTGAAGGCCAGGCTGGATGAGGCCTTGAGCAACTTGGGTTGGTGGGAGATGCAGGGGCTTGGAACTGGATGATCTTTGAGGTCACTTCCAACCCAACCAGTCTCTGAATCTGTGGTTTTCTCAGTTTACAAACAACCTGTAGATCACATTCTCCCTGTTCTGCAAGCCACCAGGTGCTTATGGCAACAGCTGTCTTCTGCTGGGGAAGTTCTGGCAGCATTTCGACACAGGCAGTGCCTATTTCAGTGCAGGATTTCCCTCAGCTTCTGAGAGCTGCCTTTGGTTGGTGTCCTGCTGCTGACCCAAAGCAGGACTAACAGACAGATCAGATGCAGCATAAACAGGGTCTGATGCATGCAGAGCTGCTTAAATGAGAGGGATGCACAAAACTTCCTTTTGTCACAGGTTTTTTATCTGGTGATTGGATTGAAGCAGACTGATTGGAATCAGAGGAATGAAGAGTTCGGCAGCACACTCGGATGCTTCTCTGTTACTTCCTTTTCTTAACACTGCTTTTACTTGTGCCTTCACAGGAGAAAACCAAACAGGAGCAGCACAGCAAACTGGGTGAAGATGAAGAAACCATTCCTCCAGAGTACAGATTTACAGCAGCAAAAGTAAGTAATTTGCTATGCTCAGGCTTGAGTAGCAGCAGTGTTAGGTCATTTCCCTGTTCATAGATTCATGGATTGATGGAATGGGTTGGGTTAGAAGGGACCTCAGAGATCATCCAGTTCCCCTCCCCTGCCATGGGCAGGGACACCTCCCACCATCTCAGGTTTCTCAAGACCTCATCCAGCCTGGCCTTCAACACCTCCAGGGAGGGGACATCCACAACCTCCCTGGGCAACCTGTGCCAGTGTCTCCCCACCCTCACTCTCAACGGTTTCTTCCTCCTCTCCAGTCTCAGTCTCCTTTCTCCCAGCTCAAATCCATTGTCCCTCATCCTGGCACTCCCAGCCCTTGCCCAGAGTCCCTCCCCAGGTCTCCTGGAGCCCCTTCAGGCTCCATAAGACTGCTATGACATCTCTCTGCAGTCTTTTCTTCTCCAGGCTCACCAGGCCAAACTTTCAGAACTCACCTGAATACCTTCCTGTGAGACCTGTTGTAGCACAGCTGTGTTAGCAGGGGGTCAGACTTGATGAGTCCCTTCCAAACCCTGCCAGAAGATATTCAGAGGTCCCTTCCAGCTACTTGGTTTCATGTTAGTGGGTTTTCCTTTTTCAGGATCAGGGTGGAAAGCCTCTTTTGCCCAAGCCAGAAGAGAAGCCCCAGGTAATAGAAAAGTGAATATTTAAGTTAAAAGTTGTATTTTCTTATTGCTGTCATCAAGGTTTCCCCAGTCTGCAGTTCCAAACTGGAGCTGCCTGCAGCTGAAGAGCTTTATTTTGTTTGTTTGTTTGTTATTGTTTGTTTTTACTGATAGCCCCTGAGTGAAAATGATCTTCTGGAGGGCCTGACAGCTGGATTTGTCTGCTCTCCACCTGCAGCAGCATCCCCTGCACCAAAGGTGAGCTCTGGAAACCTGCTGAGTTCTGTCACCATGGGCCTCTGCCTCCCTTAAATTGCTTTTAGTAACTGAAAACCAAAACCCTTTTGACAAAGAAGCTTCTGTTTAGTGTTTAGGAGGCCTTAAAGGTCTCCATTTATTACTTCTTAGTTTACTGAGTCTTAATTTGTTGAGATAAACACCAAATTCTTAAGGTAAATATTAACTTAAGGTAAGTATTAATTTAAGGCAATTATTAATTTAAGGTAAATGTTAATCTGTCAGTTTATTACATAAGTCTTAACTTGTTAATGTAAGTAATGCTTCATTAAGATGAATATTAAGATACATATTAATATAAAGAATCACAGAATGGTCTAGGTTGGAAGGGACTTCAAGGATCATCCAGCTTCAACCCCCTGCCATAGACAGGGACACCTCCAATTAGAACAGGTGACTCAAGGCCTCGTCCAACCTGGCCTTAAACACCTCCATGGAGGGAACATCCACAACCTCTCTTGGCAACCCATTCCAGTGTCTCACCACCCTCACTGTAAAGAACTTCCTCCTAACACATAGTTTGAATCTCCCCACTGCCAGTTTAAACCCATTACCCCTTGTCCTGTCATTACAAGACCTTGTCAATAGAATCATAGAAAATTAACCAGGCTGGAAGAGACCTCCAGGATCATCCAGGCCAACCTAGCACCCAGCCCTATCCAGTCAACCAGACCATGGCACTAAGTGCCTCATCCAGGCTTTTCTTGAACACCTCCAGGGACGGTGACTCCACCACCTCCCTGGGCAGCCCATTCCAATGCCAATCACTCTCTCTGCCAACAGCTTCCACCTAACATCCAGCCTAGACCTCCTCCAGCACAACTTGAGACTGTGTCCCCTTGTTCTGTTGCTGGTTGTGTGGGAGAAGAGACCAACCCCCACCTGGCTACAGCCTCCCTTCAGGTAGTCGTAGACAGCAATGAGATCACCCCTGAGCCTCCTCTTCTCCAGGCTAAACAACCCCACCTCCCTCAGCCTAAGTGTAGGCCTCTTTAAGGTACTGGAAGGCCATCATAAGATCTCCTTGAAGCCTTCTCTTCCCCAGACTGAAGAGCCCCAACTCTGGTAGCCTGTCCTCATAGCAGAGGTGCTGCAGCCCTCTGATCATCTTCGTGGCCCTTCTCTGGACTGGCTTCAGCAGTTCCATGTCCTCTTGTGTTGGGGGCTCCAGAGCTGTACACAGTACTCCAGGTGGGGTGTATTATAAGATATGTATTATTACTCTGATTTAGGGTAGGGTGTCCCTCCCTGTGGCAGGGGGGTTGGAACTAGATGATCCTTGCAGTCCCTTCCAACCCTGACTGATTCTGTGACTCTAAATTACTAATTTATTCAGAGAAGCATCAGTGTTAATTTATGACTATACATTTTATTTTATTAAGAGCAGTAATCGTGTACAAATATAAATGCTTGTATTAAGATAAATGTGAAGAGAAATATTAATATGAATATGTGTGAAGATAAACATCTAATTGACTAATTCATTAAGATACATTTATTAAGATAACTATCAGTATTGATTTATTAAGATTAGTTTATTAAGATCAATTATTATTTATTATGGATGGTCAGTATTAGTTTATTAAGATTAATAATGATTTATTAAGATAAATATGTGATAAATATGAAGATAGACATCAATTTATTAATTAAGATAAGGACTGGTTTAGTATCAATAACGACTTCTTGAAGAGAATATTAAGAGAAACACAAATCTATTAAGATGAATATCAGTCAATTAAGTATTATTTTGATCAATAATGATTGATTTTTGGAGGTAAATATTTCATTAAGATGAAATGTTTAAGGTAAACAATAATCCGTTAAGGTATGTATTAATTTATTAAGGTATGTATTTATTGAGGTATGTATTAAGATCAATATTGATGTATTAAGATCAGCATTTACTAATACAGATCTCAATATTAACATCGATTTATTAATTCATTAAGATGAATGCTGGTTTAAGAATGGTTTATGAAGAGAGGTATTCACTAATGTAAGAGAAATGCTAACTCATTGATACATTCATTGCTGCTCAGTTTATTAAGATACATACTGATGAACTAATGCTTTCACTACATAATAAGCCAGGAATGAATGAATGAATGAAGGCTTTAATGCAAGCAGACATATAGGGAAGTTGCCTCCTTGGTGGCAGTCCCTTGCTCAGAACTGCTTTGCATTAATTAAAGTGCTAACTAATTACAAGTGCCCTGTGGGAGCTTGGGTGGGGCTGGCGCGGTGCTAACTGCACCGAGGTCACCCCGAGCCTGCCTCTGGTGAAGTCTTGGAGCTTCCAGGAGCCCAAGCCGGTAGCTGCTGTCTTGCAGCTGTCCCTGACACTGCTCTCTTCTTGCAGAAAACCAAGAGAGAAGCAAAGCCTGCGGGTTCCTCGGAGGTGCTCTCTGCTGCTGCAGCTCCTTCGGTGCACTCAGCAGCTCCTCCAGCTCCTACCTCGGTAAGCAGCCTCTTCTCTCAGTGCTTGCCTCCAGCTGGCCATGGTCTGCCCAATTCTACTGGTACAGAGTGGTGCATGGTGAGATCAGTTACTGGTGGTGCTGCTGATGGGGAAGAAGAAGGAAAGCTGTGAGCTGATGGACACTTCATGCTCAGCTGGCTGCTAGGGCTGCTCATAGAATCCTAGGAGTACTCTGCTTGGGAAAGATCTCCAAGATCAGAGTCCAGCTGTTAGCCCAGCACTGCCAAGGGCATCACCAAACCACGGTCCTCAGCACCACAGCTGCACAGCTCGGAAACCCCTCCAGGGATGGGGACTCCTCCCAGGCCCCGGGCAGCCTGGGACAGGCCTTGGGAACTCTCCTGGGGAAAGAAATTGTTCCTCATGTCCAACTTAGACCTTCTCTAGCACAGTTTCAGGCCATTTCCTCTCCTATCACCTGAAGGCAGAGCACAATCCGCACCTGACTGCATCCTCTTCTCAGGGAGCTGCAGAGAGCAATGAAGTCTCCCCTAAGCTTCCTCTTTTCCACACTAAACACCCTCAGCTGCTCCTCCCCAGTCCTCTTCTCCAAACCTTTCCCCACCTTTGTTGCCCTTCTCTGGACCTGCTTCTGCCCCTTAATGTCCTGGGAGTGAGTGGCCCAAAACTGAACCCAGGATTCCATGTGCAGCCTCACCAGTGCCAGGCACAGGGGCACAGTCCCTGCCTGGCTCCTGCTGGCCACACTGCTGCTGACAGCCTACCTTGGAAACCCTCTGAGCTGTGCTGGGAGGTGGCAGTGTCCCATCCTGAATCCTGCAGAGCTGCTGAGTAGGGCAGAGGATGGCATCATGTCCTTGCTGTGGGACACTGCAGATGGTTATCCCTCTGCAGATACCTTCATTCTCACTACAACTACCTGAAAGGAGGTCGTAGCCAGGTGGGGGTTGGTCTCTTCTCCCAGGCAGCCAGTGACAGAACAAGAGGACACAGTATCAAACTGTGTCAGGGCAGATTTAGACTGGACGTGAGGAAGAAGTTCTTCACAGAAAGAGTGATTTGCATTGGAATGGGCTGCCCGGGGAGGTGGTGGAGTCCCCATCCCTGGAGGTGTTTAAAAGGAGGCTGGATGAGGAACTTAGTGCCATGGTTTAGTTAATTAGAAAGGTTAGGTGATAGGTTGGACTCAGTGATCCTGGAGGTCTTTTCCAGCCTGGTTATTTCTGTGACTCTGTGTGGCTTGGGTCACATCTTTCTCTTCCTGGTTAGGTCATGAGAGCATTTAAAATAGTAATAGTTCAGTCACTACTGTAAAGTCATCTCTTCAGCCTCCAAGAGGAGGAGCTCCAGGTTAATAGAGGGACCTGCAGCCCCATAACCTGTGTTTAATAACAGGGGAACTTCTAGTGCCAGGAAGGCTTCCCATCCTTGTGCTTAAACAAAGTCACAAGGTGATGGGGCTGGAAGGGTCACCTGGAGAGGGTCACACAGGAATACAGCCCAGCTGGGATCAGAAGCTCTCCAGACAAGGAGACTCCATAACCTCTCTGGGCAACCTGCTCCAGACCTCCAGCACCCTTCCATTACAGAAGTTCCTCCTCCTGTTCAGATGGAGCTGCTGATGCTTCAGTTGTGCCCCGTGTCCTGTCACTGGGCACCAGTGAACAGAGCCTGGCCCTATTCTCCTGCCCATTTATCTCTTGCTAAACTATTTAGCTCTTGCTGAGCATTGATCAGATCTCCCCTGGGCCTTCTCTTCTCCAGGCTCTCAGCCTTTGCTCCTCACAGAGATGCTCCAGGACCCTCAGCATCTTCAAAGCCTCCCCTGGTCTCTAGCAGTTCCCTGTCCCTCTAGAACTGGGCAGCCCAGGACTTGATGAATGGCCTCTCCAGGGCAGAGCAGAGGGGCAGGAGAACCTCCCTTGCCCCGTTGGCCACACTCTTCTCCATGCCCCGCCAAGAGACCTTTGGCCCTCTTGACCACAAGGACACAGTGCTGGCTCGTCTGGAACTTCTGGTACCCCAGCACCCCTAAATCATTTACCCCAGAGCTGTCCTCCAGCTGTATCAGCTCCCAGCCTGCACTGATCCGTGTGGTTCTTCCCCAGATGCAGGACCCTTGCTGAACTTCACTTAGTTTGTGCCCACTGAGCTTTGCAGCTTGCCCAGAACCTTACTGCTGATGCTGGGTGGCTGCTGTCTGCACCTCCATCTGTGCACAGGGAGCTCCCTCTAGTGCTCCCTGCCCGGTGAAAGCTCTTCCCACCTGGGTTTGAGCTGCTCTCAGTGCTTTTTTGTTTTCCTGAACCGGTGTTTAAGTAAAACTGTTTTGAAGGAGAAGATGGCAATATCAGTTACAAAGGTTAAACTCTCAGTCGGTTGTAGTTCAGCTTGATGCTCATCAGCACTGAGAGCAGTTGCAAAATAAATAGCAGTCGCCAAAACAAAAATAAACAACTTAAAAAAAGAAGCCATTGCAGTAAATTTCATAACTTTCTCTTAAAATCCTACTCTCTATAGATCTAAATATTCTCAACTTCCCTTCTTCCCCGCCCCCAGCTGTTGCACCACATCCTAACTTAATCAACAAAGGGAGCGCTGATTGCTCATCGGTGACTGAAGCTGGCAGTTGGTTAGTCGGTGCTCTTAATTAGTGTGGCGAGTTAAATGACTCCTGCAGCAGCTCTGCTCTCATGGAGGTGTTTAATCCTTTCTCAGAGAGGAAAAGAGATGGATGAAGCCTTGGATCTGCTGTCTGACTCCTTGGGCCAGAGGGAACCTGACCCTGATGAGGGCAAACCAGTTGTGGATAAAGTTAAGGTAAGAAACATCTGCATGCTGGAACAGGACAAAAAAGCAACTCAAATCTGAGATGTTTACTTCCCTGATGAGTTGGAGTTTTTTTTACACAGGGTACTGCAGTGCTTTAGATTTGCTCCTAGGGGCGTGTGCCAGGTGATCTCCAGGTCTGGAAGTGGGTTATTAGCAAAAGACAGATGATTTTGTCTCATCCTACAGGCAGGCAGCTCCAGCACTCTTCAGTCAGGTGGATTGTTTGGGGGGGTTTTGGGGGCAAAACCCAGCGAATTAGTTAATGAACTTCATCTCCTCAGAGTCCAGTGTTGAAATGCTGCAGGAAATTTACAGTAATTTCATTTCAGTGCCTTCTGGTCACAGAGTAGTTGAGGTTGGAGAGCACCTTAGAGACCTATGGCCAGGGACACCTCCCACTGGAGCAGGTTCCTCAAGGCCTTTGTTGCTGTTTTAATAATTTTTCAGCTGTCTTCTCCAGACTCTGTTTCTAAACCAAAATTTCTGTCCTTCCTTTTGTCAAACTTGGACTTCTCTCACCCCTAGAGTGCCAAGCTCATCATCAGACCTGTCCATCCCATCCTATCCGTTCCTCACCCTGCTCTTTTCTTCTGCTTTTATCTTCACCCAGTCTTTCCTCTTGTAATTCCACAAAGACCTCTCTGCTCATTTCTGCATGGCAGCAGCAGGAACAGTGGACTCTAAGCTGGGGTACTTGAGGTAGAGGAGTGGAAAAAAATAGTTTAATGAGCCCTTAGCTTACTGTTTGCTGGCATTTGCTGAGATACAAAGTTGTCCCCAAATCACACATTTTCAGGAAAAGGCTAAATCTGAACAGAAAGAGAAGCTTGGAGAAAGAGAAGAGACTGTGCCCCCTGACTACAGGAAACTCCTGGGGCCAGGTGAGCAGGTAAGAAAACTCTTTGGTTAGTTTTTACCTCCCAACACCAGCAATTGAGTCAGATCAGCCCTGTGGTGGCCTCTCAGAGCCAGGAGGGCAGTTGGGCAGCTAAATGAGTAAGGTAATGACAGTGAGTAATGTATTAATTGAGTAGATTAATGCATTAGAGGTAAACATGCAGAAATCCTGAGCTTGGGGCAGCTCTGGGCCCAGGAGAGCCTCATGAGGGTCAGCAAGGAAGCAGCTTAGAGCTGCATTTCAGTAGGTGCAGAGGACCTGCAGGCAGGCTGAGGAGGGACTGTTGAGAAGAGCCTGTGGGATAGGCCAAGGAGCAGTGGTTGGGAAGTGGAGCAGGGCAGAATTAGGTTAGACATCAGGAGGAAGTTGTGCAGAGTGGGGAGACCCTGGCCCAGGCTGCCCAGGGAGGTGTTGGAGGCTCCATCCCTGGAGACATTGAAGGTCAGGCTGGATGTGTCCTGTGCAGCCTGCTCTGGCTGGAGGTGTCCCTGCTGCCTGCAGGGGTTTGGACAAGATGCCTTTGAGGAGTGACTTCCAGCCCAATGCACTTTGTGAACCCTTGCATGCATCTAAGTAAACAAAAAGCAAGTAACAATGGTCTTTGGGTTTGTGGAGTTCTGTTCAGTTGTGCAATCTGAAGAGACCTCTTGAAGTCACCCAGCAGCACTCAAGCACCCTGGAGATGTAGTTGCAGTGGCTTAGTGTATTAAGGCAGTAAGAGGATGCCAAATAATCACACATTACAAGATTACCAAGGTCTATACCTGTTGTCCCCAAACCTGATACAGGTCTGGGGACAACAGGTACAGACCTTGGTGATCCACCTAAAAACCTCATTCTGCTGTGAAAGATCTTTTGAGCACTAGGAAACTGATCTGCAAGCAGCCAGTGTCGTACCTAGAATGTGTCTCAAACCCTGTCTGAGCACCTGAGGATGTGAAATTTGTGGCCTTTTCTTCTTCTCCAAGGGTAAGCCGGGAAAGCCAGCAGCAAAGGAAGGTGGCAAGCGCAGAGGGAAAAAGGTAACTGCTCTGCCTTGGTCAGGCCACAGCTGGAGTCCTGGAGCCAGCTCTGGGCTGCCCAGTTCAAAAGAGCCAGGGAACTGCTGGAGAGAGTCTGGGGGAGGCCACAAAGCTACTGAGGGTCCTGGAGGAGCTCTGTGAAGAGCAAAGGCTGAGAGCCCTGGGGCTGAGAGCCTGGAGAAGAGCAGCCCCAGAGGGGATCTGAACAGTGCTCAGCAGGAGCTAAAGGGGCTGCAGGGGGCAAGAGGATGAGGCCAGGCTCTGCTCAGTTGTGCTCAGAGATGGGGCAAGGGGCACAAGCTGGAGGCCAGGAGGTTGCAGCTGAGCAGGGAGAATGACTTGTTTGGTATGAGGGTGCTGGAGGGCTGGAGCAGGCTGCCCAGAGAGATTGTGTCTCCTTGTCTGGAGAGCTTCCAAATCCCTCTGGCCATTGTGCTCCTGGGCAAGCTGCTGTGGGTGCTGCTCTGCTGGAGCATGGGATTGGACTGGGTGATCTCCAGAGGTCCCAGCCCCATCGCCATGCTGAGATGCTATGAAACCTCAGGAAGACATCTGTGGCCTAGCAGCTAAGTGAGGTGGGCAGAGAGTGCTGCAGGCTGTGTGTGAGGGGAGGTCCCTGCACCCGGTGTGACTCGGAGCTAACAACCTTGCAGAAGGCTGCAGATGCTGATGCCGCAATCGACACCCTGGCAGGGGACTTTGGTACCTGTGCAGAGGCTGCTGCCACCTCACAGCCCTCAAAGGTAGGACATTTCCTCCTGCAAACATTTCCTCAGACCTCTGTGGAGTTCCTCACCCTGCAGTGGCTCAGCCTCTTTGGAAGGTGCTCTCCAGGTGTAGTGATGAGGCCTTGAGCAACCTGGGCTAGTGAGGAGTCCCAGCCCATGGCAGGGGATTGGAAGTGGGTGGTCTTGAAGGTCCCTTCCAACCCACCCCACTCTGTGATTCCATGACCCTGAAGGTACCTTCCAACCCAACCTAGCCTGTGGTTCTGTGAATCTGTGATGGTCTTACTGCTGCAGTGGGAGTTGAATCTGTCTTGCTGTGTAGGAACTATGTGGAAGAAGGATGGTGGCACAGGCTGCCCAGGGAGGTGGTGGAGTCCCCATGCCTGGAGGTGCTCCAGAAAGGTGTGGGTATGGCACTTGGGACCATGGTTTAGTGGCCATGGTGGGGTTGGGTTGGTGGTTGGATTGATGATCTCAGAGAACTTTTCCAACCTAGACAATTCCATTATTCTGTTTGTGGCACTTAGAGATTTTTAGAGAGGCAGGACAGGCTTGGAGGATGAGCAGAGAGCAGTGGTGATGACACTTTTTGCACAGATCAGAGTGTCCAAGACACATGGAGGGGCAGAGGAATTTTAATTCCATGCTTGCATGCAGTACCCACCAGTAGTGGGATTGTGGAGAAGGTAGGGTCACTGAATGTTCAGAGAGCTGGAAGCCCTCTGCCATGTGAGGAGAGGCTGAGAGAGCTGGGTTGTGCAGCCTGGAGAAGGCTCAGGGAAGGCCTTATCAGCATGGGCCAGGACAGGATGGGTGGTACCAGGAGGGTGGAGAGTCCCTTTTGACAAGAGTCCCACGGAGCAGACAGGGGGTGGTAAGGACAAGTTGTCCACTGGAGTCCAGCAGAAAATGTTCCCCGTGAGCACAGCAGGACTCTGGAATCACCTCCCAGGGGCAGCAGTGGGGTGCCCTCCATGGGGCAGTGTGAAGACTCAGCTTGGCAGGGTGCTGGGACAGCTCATTTCCACTGCACCAGCACCTGGGGAGGTTGGACCAGGTGGTACCTGGGGTCCCTTCTGACCTGGCACTGTGACTGTGTGAAGAGATCAGGAGGATTTTGCAGAAAGAAGTGTAAGGGTAGAAAAGAGGCTTAGAGGTGCCAGGGAGAAGAAAGATGAAGGAGTAACAGACCAGAGGGTGTTTTTGTCACACTTAACACACATCTGGCAAGCAGCTGTCAGACCTCTACCTTAAGTTATGTGGCACCGCCTGGCAGTGCAGGCACCCAGTGCTGCCAGGCCAGAGCCAACCCTGCCCTGGGATAGGCCCCAGCAGCGTGGAATGCTGGAG
This sequence comes from Pogoniulus pusillus, assembly GCF_015220805.1. Classification (NCBI taxonomy): domain Eukaryota; kingdom Metazoa; phylum Chordata; class Aves; order Piciformes; family Lybiidae; genus Pogoniulus; species Pogoniulus pusillus. The sequence continues at coordinate 41,130,796 of NC_087309.1, forward strand.
CCAGCTCTGAAGTAACCAACAGCAGGTCTGGAGGAGGCCATTGAGATGCTGAGAGGGCTGCAGAACCTCTGCTGTGGGTAGAGGCTGGGAGAGTTGTGGCTGTGCAGCCTGGAGAAGAGAAGGCTGCAGGGAGAGCTTAGAGCTGCATTTCAATAGCTGCAGGGGAGCTGCAGGCAGGCTGGGGAGGGACTGCTGAGAAGGGCCTGTGGGGCTAGGCTGAGGGGCAGTGGTTTGGAAGTGGATCAGGGCAGAGTTAGGTTGGACATCAGGAGGAAGTTGTGCACAGGCTGGCCAGGAAGGTGTTGGAGGCTCCATTCCTGCAGACATTGAAGGTCAGTCTGGAGGTGTCCCTGTGCATCATGTTCTGGCTGGAGGTGTCCCTGCTACCTGCAGAAGGGTGAACAAGATGCTCTTGGAGGATCCCAATGCACTGTGTGACTCTGTGAATGCCACCTGTGTGTGTGTCTTGCCTTGAACCTCCTGCCAGATGAGCATCCCTAGGTGAGATGCCATGGCAGCTGCCACTGCAGCCACCCCTTCTGCTGCTGTGTAAATGTGATCCTCCTTCTTCCTCTGGAGTGTAGGACAGCAGTGGAAGAGAAGACACCAGCTCCAAGGCCACGGCGAAGGAGAAGGAAAAGCCCAGAGATTCCAAAAAGGTACAGACTGCCCTGTCACCACCTGCCAGTGGTGGCCACCAGGCCCTGCCAGCCTGCAGGGTGGCCCAGGGGGGTTTGGTTTCATGCGAAGTGGAGAAGACTTTGGTGAGAGCTTCACATCAGCAGGCTGGACTTGATCCGTGTTCAGAAGCAGGTTGAGAGAGGAAAGCTCTTGGGAAATAGCCCATGGGCTGAAGTGCTCCAGAGTGAGGTCTTTTACAGGAATGCCCCACAGGCCTCTCCTCCCTCTGCCGGCCTGAGAGGCACAGCTGAGATGCCAGGGGACTCCCAGAGTCTCTTTCTGGACCCCCTGCAGCTCTCTAACCCTTCCCATGCACAGCTGGGGAGGGTTTGTAATCCCTTTTCATGGGGTGCCTTTTCTCATGTGCTGGGCCAGCAGTGCCAGGTGCAAGCCTGGTGACAACAGGCCATAGAGAGCTGTCCCTTGTCCAAAACAAAGTGAGTGACAGTGGAAAACCAAAACGGGCAGCAGAAGGTACCAGGTGCAGATGCTCTTCATGTCCATACCCTGACTTCTGATGGGTTCTTCTTCCTGCTTCATGTCAGATTGGAGTTGAATGAACTTTTTTCTTTAACCATCTCCTGCCTCTCTTCATCTCTAGGCCAGGGGACAGTCCTCCAGCAGCAAACCTGAGAAGCAGAAAAAAAGCTAAGCACTGACACCACCATGGGGTGAGTTCTCCTCTCTTCTCTGAGCCACCACAAAGACAGGTCAGGATGCTGCTGAGCGGCTCTGGCCTGCACCCAGGCATGGTTGGGGGTGCAGAGGGATGCAGTACTTGGGATGACTTTGAGCTCCAGTCCCAAAGGCTTTGGTTTTTCATACTCCTTGTCCAGGGAATGACTCAGAAACCACTGGGAAGCAACACGGGAGAGATGTCTCCTGGTGCATTGGAAGCTGACTTGGGAAAGGTCTCCCAGGCCACCAAGGCCAGATTGGATGAGGCCTTTAGCAGCCTGGGCTACTGAGAGGTGTCCCTGTAAGGTCCCTTCCAACCCAAACCATTCCGTGAACTCCCAACCCAAGCCTGCCAAGCACAGCACTCGACCCTGCCCCTCAGCACCACTTCTATATTGGGTGGACACCTCCTTGGCCAGCAGTGCATGGATCTCACTTAGCTTTATCACCAAGCAAAGAAGAAAGCAAGGTGGTGCAGCCTGAAGCCCCTCTTCCACCCTCCCTCTGTCCCTGCTTATGGTGAGGACGTTAGGTAAGGTGACCTCTAAAGGTCCCTTCCAACCCAATCTGATGCAAAGATCCAACAGGAAGGGGAGATCAGAAACACTGAGCCATCTGCTGTCCTTCCATGGTGTGCAGAGGGGCCTGCTGGGCGGGACAGCAGCTCACTGGACTCGTGGCTCCATGCTTTGCTGTGTGAAGCTGCTCTGGTCTTGGATCAGCTGCAGGAATCCAGCTGTGTGATCCAGCTCTGGGCTCCCCAGCTCAAGAGAAATAGGAAATTACTTGACAGAGTCCAGGTGTGCTGAACTATGCAAAAGTAATAATCTGCATTAACTTCCATATCCAAGCAAAGGTGGTTAATAACTCTGAGAACTGTTCATTAACATTAAATCTCACCAGGAAACTTAATCACAAGGTTCAAAAGCCACAATTTGAAAATTTATATGCACAGGGAACAGGCGAATGTGGGGGTATTGGGGATAGTGGCTGAACATGAGCCAGCAGTGTGCCCAGGTGGCCAAGAATCATAGAATCAACCAGGCTGGAAGAGACCTCCAAGATCATCCAATCCAACCTAGCACCCAACCCTATCCAATCAACTAGACCATGGCACTAAGTGCCTCATCCAGGCTTTTCTTGAACACCTCCAGGGACGGTGCCCCCACCACCTCCCTGGGCAGCCCATTCCAATGCCAATCACTCTCTCTGGCAACAACTTCCTCCTAACATCCACTCTAGATCTCCCCTGGCACAACTTGAGACTGTGTCCCCTTGTTCTGTTGCTGGTTGCCTGGCAGAAGAGACCAACCCCACCTGGCTACAGCCTCCCTTCAGGTAGTTGTAGACAGCAATGAGGTCACCCCTGAGCCTCCTCTTCTCCAGGCTAAACACCCCCAGCTCCCTCAGCCTCTCCTCATAGGGTTTGTGCTCCAGGCCCCTCACCAGCTTTGTCACCCTTCTCTGGACATGTTCCAGCACCTCAACATCTCTCTTGAATTGAGGAGCCCAGAATGGGACACAGCACTCAAGGGGTGGCCTGACCAGTGCTGAGTACAGGGGCAGAATAACCTCCCTTGTCCTACTGGCCACACTGTTCCTGGTGCAGGCCAGGATGCCATTGGCTCTCTTGGCCACCTGGGCACACTGCTGGCCTGCTCCTTACATGTTTGTCCAGATAGAGCAGCTCCTAGCTGACACAGGGCTGGAGGAGGAGAAGGCAGAGCAAGCTGGCCTCCACCTGAGTTTATAGAGATAGCAGAATTATGGGATGGAATGACAGTTCTCTAGTCCCTAGAGGAATTTCAGCCCTATAGTTCCCAACCTGGGACACTGATTAATGCTCAGCAGGAGCTAAAGGGGCTGTGGGGAGCAGGAGGATGGGGCCAGGCTCTGCTCAGTGGTGCTCAGGGACAGGAGAAGGGGCACAAACTGGAGCCCAGGAAGTTCCACCTGAGCAGGAGGAGCAACTTGTTCGTTGTGAGGGTGCTGGAGGGCTGGAGCAGGCTGCCCAGAGAGGCTGTGGAGTCGAGTCTCCTTGTCTGCGGAGCTCCCAGCCCCTCACTGGCCATTGTGCTCTTGGGCAAGCTGCTGTGGGTGCCCTGCTGGAGCAGGGGGTTGGACTGGGTGATCTCCAGAGGTTCCTTCCAGCCCCACCATGCTGGATTTTGGGATTTGCCAGCTGGCTTCAGATGGGCAGCACAAAGATGTGTTGTGGCTGCCTCTCTGCAGTGGGCTGCTGCCTTCACTGCAGCATCAGTGCCCAGCAGCACCCCATCTCTGGTGGCACTCTGGAAAAGAGGAAATGGCCTCAATCCAGGAGAGGTTTAGGTTGGGCAGCAGGAGAAACCTTGTCCCTGGAAAGGTTCTCAAAGCCTGGCACAGGCTGCCCAGGGAGGGATTTTCTGGAGGCAGAGATGTGGTGCTGAGGGCCATGGGCACAGCCTTGTTGGAGTGAGGGAGTGGTTGGGCTGCAGAACCATTCCACCCTTGTCTGATGCTTTCTGTCCCCACAGCCCTAGGCTTGTGGTGACTCCTCCCAGGTGGGTTCTGTGCCTTCCTCAGCTGCATCAGACCAGCTCTCCTGACTTGCTTCCCTCTTCTTCCTCCCTAGGGTCTTGGTCCAGTGCCTTCTCCTGTGGGTGGACAATTGCTACTGAAGAACCAAAGCTGATGCCCGAACCCTGTGGTTGCTCTGAGTGGTTTCTGCACAGTGGCCCTTGCTGGACTCCCTTCCTCCTTCCTCTCCTCCTTGTAGCAGACTTTAGGATGTTTTGTTGGGTGTTTTTTTTCCTTTCTCCCAGCCCTCATTCCACTCATAAACTCTGACTTTTTGGTCACTTTACTCAGTTTTCAGAGGACAGAAAGCTTTATATTTGCCAGGAAGTATACTTTTGCTAAACAAAGAACAATGCCAAAGAGAGAGGGAAACTGCAAACCTTTGCACATCATCTCCAGGTAGTGCCTGTCAGCCTCGGAGGGATCTCTATGTGCTGGCACCCTTTGACCTCTATACCACTACCACCAACTTTCGCTGCCCCCAGCCCCCACCCAGCAGAGTTTCCCTCACCAGTTGCTGGCAGGGAGCCAGAGGTGGGCTGTGGGCAGCTAAAGAGTGAAAAACTGGGGATAAAAAACCACAAACCTGCTTGATCTAGTGGTAAAAAAGAGGTGTTTTGTATGCTGCTTTAGCTGTAGTGGAACAACCAGCCCTGCCCTGCAGGGGTTTTGGGGCTGGGTTTCTATTTCCTATCCTGTCTGCACTGCTTTCTCCTGATGCCAGGCATCTCCTGGGCTGAGCACAGGGCAAACACAGTGTGGGAGACAGCAGTGCCATGGCGGAGCAGGACACAGAAGGTGCCTGAGTAGAGGCCATCAGGCCTGGGTTTGGGGTTTACTTCGCACTGTTGCTAGTCCTTGCTTCTGCTCCCCATGCTCCAGAACCTGGGCAGGCAGGGGCAGCTTCTTGCCTCCCTGCTCTGCAACAGAGCAGGCACGAGTGGGCACCTTACAGGAGCCTGCTGAGGGCAGGGCTGTCACCACCTGCTGTGCCCAGTGCCTCCCTGTGCTCTCCTGCCTCCACAGCCTGCAGCACATCCGTGTCACAGCCTCCTCTGAGCAGGGGCTACAGCATGGAGAAGGGGCTGCATCATGGAGCAGGGATGGAGCCCAGGGAATTGAGATGGGGATATTGAGCCTTGGCACTGCCCTTGGTATCCTGTGCTGAGAGCCTGTCACACTAACAATAAAGTTTATAAGAATGCACAAAAACATTGGGAATTTGTCTCACTGACTGCTGCTGGGCTCTGGTCAAGCCAACCCCAAACCTCCACCTGCAGATGTAAGTGCCTGGGCACTGCTTGGAATGAAGGTCCTCACAGCTTCAGCCAAATCCAGCTCCATTGCTTCCTCTTCCTTCTGGTTTCCACATAATGCAGCTGATTGGGACGGACCCTCCAAAGGTCATCAAGATCCAACCCTCTGCCATGGGCAGGGACACTCTCAACCAGAGCAGGCTGCCCAGGGACACATCCAGCCTGACCTGGAATGGGTCCAGAGATGTGGAATCTGCAGGCTCCCTGTGGGCAACCTGTGCCAGTGTCTCCCCACCCTCACTCTCAATGATTTCTTCTCCTCTCCAGTCTCACTCCCCTCTCCCACCTACTTCAAGAAAGAAGTCCTGAAGGCATAGGAGCAGCTTTGCTGTTGTCCCGGACAGGCAGGGAGGCAGCCAGACTGGATGGGCAAGGAGCTTCTGAAGGGATTAAAGGAAAAAACAATGGTGTATCACCTTTGGAAAAGAGGGGAGGTGTCCCAGGAAGAGTTCAAGGATGCTGCTAGGTCTTGTAGGAAAAAAATGAGAGGCAAAAGCCCATTTAGAGCTGAGGCTGCCACTGCTGTGAAGGAGAATAAAAATGTTTCTGTAAGTACATTAATGGCAAGAGAAGGGCCAAGGACAACCTCCAGTCCTTATCAGATAGAGAGGGGAATATAGTGACAAAGGATGAGGAAAAGGCAGAGGTGCTTAACACCTTCTTTGCCTCAATCTTCAATAGTGGGACAGGTTGTCTCCAGGACAGCTGGACTCCTGAAGTGGTGGATGGAGTCAGGGTCCAGTACAGTCCCCCTCCAATCCATGAGGAAGCAGTAAGGGACCTGCTGCGTCATTTGGATCCTCACAAATCCATGGGACCAGATGGGATCCATCCTAGGGTGCTGAGAGAGCTGGCAGATGAGCTGACCAAGCCACTCTCCATCATTTACCAACAGTCCTGGCTCACTGGAGAGGTCCCTGAAGACTGGAAGCTGGCCAATGTGATACCCATTCACAAGAAGAGTCTTAAGGAGGAGCCAGAAAACTACAGACCTGTGAGCCTGACCTCAGTGCCAGGCAAGGTGATGGAACAGGTCATCTTGGGTGCCATCACAAAGCACCTACAGGATGGCCAAGGGATCAGGCCCAGCCAGCATGGGTTTAGGAAGGGCAGGTCCTGCCTCACCAACCTGATCTCCTTTTATGATCAGGTTACCTGCCTGGTGAATGTGGGGCAGGCTGTGGATGGAGTCTACCTGGACTGCAGCAAAGCCTTTGACACTGTCTGCCACAACAAGCTCCTAGCCAAGCTGGCAGCTCATGGTTTGGACAGATTCACTGGCTGGATGGCAGAGCTCAGAGAGTGGTGGTGAATGGTGCCACATCCAGTTGGCAGCTGTCACTAGTGGTGTGCCCACTAGGGTAGGAGAGCCCTGCAGAGGTACCTAAACAGGCTGGATAGGTGGGCAGAGGCCAATGGGATGAGATTTAACAAGGCCAAGTGCAGGGTTCTACACTTTGGCCACAACAACCCCAAGCAGCACTACAGGCTGGGACTGAGTGGCTGAGAGCAGCCAGGCAGAAAGGGACCTGGGGGTACTGGTAGAGAGTAGCTGAAGATGAGCCAGCAGTGTGCCCAGGTGGCCAAGAGAGCCAATGGCATCCTGGCCTGCATCAGGAACAGTGTGGCCAGTAGGACAAGGGAGGTTATTCTGCCCCTGTACTCAGCACTGGTCAGGCCACACCTTGAGTGCTGTGTCCAGTTCTGGGCCCCTCAATTCAAGAGAGATGTTGAGGTGCTGGAACATGTCCAGAGAAGGACAACAAAGCTGATGAAGGGCCTGGAACACAAACCCTATGAGGAGAGGCTGAGGGAGCTGGGGGTGTTTAGCCTGGAGAAGAGGAGGCTCAGGGGTGACCTCATTGCTGTCTACAACTACCTGAAGGGAGCCGGTAGCCAGGTGGGGGGTGGCCTCTTCTCCCAGGCAACCAGCAATAGAACAAGGGGACACAGTCTCAAGTTGTGCCAGGGGAGGTCTAGGCTGGATGTTAGGAGGAAGTTGTTGCCAGAGAGAGTGATTGGCATTGGAATGGGCTGCCCAGGGAGGTGGTGGAGTCACCGTCCCTGGCGGTGTTCAAGCAAAGCCTGGATGAGGCACTTAGTGCCATGGTCTGGTTGACTGGCTAGGGCTGGGTGCTAGGTTGGACTGGATGATCTTGGAGGTCTCTTCCAACCTGGTTGATTTGATGAGTCTAACATGGCTGGAGCCTGGGGGCAGCAGGCAGGTGGCAGGTACAAGGCTCCATTTGTTGGGAGGGGATGGGCTGGCTGCTGCTGGAAGGGTTCCCCTGCCCTGCTCCTTCAGAGGAGACCTAACAATGAGGAATCAAATGAGATGTGCTTCTGGAAAGGCCCCTGGAGGTTTGGGCAGAGGATGGATTTGAAGAGATCAGTGAACTGGTGTCTGGAATTGGCCTGGGAAACAAGGAGGCAGGGACGCAGAATGGTCTTGCTCAGGAAAGCCTTTCCAGATTCTGCAGTGGTTTCAGCAGTGCCCAGCACAGGGACACAATCCCTGCCCTGCTCCTAGTGCCCACACCATTGCTGATCTAGGCCAGGATGCTGGTGCCCTTCTTGGCCACCTGGGCACTGCTGGATCATCTCCAGCTGCTGTTATGCAACTAAAGATGTTTTGATGAGGCTGAGGGTTTTGACCTGCCCTGTGCTGGATGAATTCCTCACCAGACAGAAGCACCTCTGGGCAAAGGCTCCTACCATAGAGACAAAGCAGAAGAGGCAGGGGGGGGAGGGGGAAGAGAGAGAGAGAGTAGCCATGGGGGGCCTAAGGAGGCATGGGAGGCATCTCTGCCTGCATTTCTGCTGGGCACAACCAGAGGTCTCTTGCAGCAGGACAGCTTTGATCTCCTGGGATGTGGGTAGAAGATGGCAGGGGTAGGGGCTGTGGTTTGGCACCAGCCTCAGTGGTTGGAGAAGGGTTGGAGTGGAGGATCTGGAAGGCTCTTCCCAAGCAATCCCACTCTGGTTCTGTGGTTCCTTGCAGCAGGGAGAGTAGCAATGGGAACGCTGCTTACAGCAGCCCAGGGAGGGACAGAAGGGCAGCACTTCCCCCAGAGGCACACCAGAAAGGTTTATTTGCTGTCAAAGCTCTGCCAGCCTGAGAGCACCTGAACACAAGCAGCAGCCAGCATCAAACACCACTGCACCGGAGCCAGAGGACCTGGCTGCTGCTCTGAGGAGCCTTCTGTGCTCAGCAGCCTCCCTGAGGTGAGGTGGAGTAGGATGCAGCTCCCTGGGCCCCTGCTGTCTCTGCTGGAGGGCAGAAGCCAGGCCAGGCACAGTCCCAGGCTGCTGATCAGTTCCAGCTGCTGCCTCTTCCCCTGAGCCCTTCACAAGCTCCTGGCTGCTTCACTCCCCGCATGAGGAAACTGCAAGAGGCAGAGGGCAGAGGCTGTGTGCACCATGGGGCCGTGCCAGGGCAGGGCTGTGAGAGCAGAGGTACTGGGGAAACTGCAGCTCCTGTGGCCAGCAGCTGGGATCCTTTGGTAGCTTCCAAAGCTGCGTTCAGAAGAGAGCTTCCTGCAGCCAGGCAGATGCAGCCCTCAGCAGCTGGCTCCTGAAAAAAACAAACTCTGCACCTAAAAAGCACCCCAGGGGTTCACCTTGGCTCCTGCAGGAGCTGCCCTGAGAGAATTCCTCTGCCCAGGGCAGCTGGCTGGAGATGGGCATCACCCAGTGAGGCAGATGAGGACCATCACACGTGACTCCACATGCCAGGGTGCAGATGTGGCAGAGGGGTGGCAAAGGGGTGGCTTGTCAGGGTTAGGTTAACAGCTGGACTCCACAAACTTGGAGTTCTTCTCCAGCCAAAATAAGTCCATGATGGTGTTAGGCTGCCCTGCAGCTCCTGCACAGAAACACCTTCTACATCTGAGCTGCCTCCAGCCCTCCATTCTCGCAGCTCTTCAGCTTTCAGTCACTTCTGACAGAGGCCACCTACAGCTGGTTGTGGTGCAGCCACCTCCTGAGCTCCTCCAGGTTCCTGTCCATCCACTGGATGTTGTCCTGGATGGTGTCAAGGGCCTGCTGCACGCAGCGGAGCTGGGAGCCTTTCTCCTCCTGGGAGCTGAAGAATTCCTTCACCTGGGGACAAAAACAGTATCTGGTGAGGAGGAGGCAGCAGCATCTCCAAGGTGCTCAGGGAGCCCCCAGCAGGGCATCTGTGGCACTCCAACTTGGCCTTGGGCCTCGCAGCCCCTTTGGCTCCCAGCCCAGGAACAGGGCTAGCAGTGCTGTGGTGGTGGCTGCAGCTCAGTAGTGGAGGACAAGGACAGCCCACACTGAGGGCACCAGCGTGGAGGAGCTGCCAGGAGGAGCCCAGCCAGCTCACGCTCATCCAGCCCTGCTTGCTTGCCACTGTAGCACTAGGGGCAGGAGGGCAGCATGGGAGTGAGATCAGGGAGAAGGAGCAGCCTCTGATGTGCCCCACAGCCTTCACCTGAGCTCTGCTGGACACCTCAGGCTGTGCCCACAGGAAGTGCCTGCTGGCACTGGCCACAGGATCTGATCAATACCTAAATGCTGGAGGGCAGGAGCATATGGCTGACATTACTGCTCTGCCACTCTCCATCACCTTAGCCAAATCGTGGCAGACACCTGAGGACTGGAGGAGAGCCAATGGCACTCCAGTCTTCAAAAAGGGTAAGAGAGAGGTTCCAGGGAACTACAGACCAGTCAGCCTCACCTCCATCCCTGCAAAAACCACAGAATCACAGAATCAACCAGGTTGGAAGAGACCTCCAAGATCATCCAGGCATGGCCTGCAAGGAGAGGCTGAGGGACCTGGGGATTTTTAGTCTGGAGAAGAGAAGACTGAGAAGGGATTTGATAAATGTTGATAAGTATCTGAGAGCTGCTCAGGAGGAGGGGGACAGGCTCTGCTCACTGCTCCCTGTGATAGAACAAGGAGCAATGGGTGTAAGTTGCAGCAAAAGAGGTTCTGCCTCAACACAAGGGGGAACTTCTTTACTGTAAGGGTCACAGAGCACTGGAACAGGCTCCCCAGAGAGGCTGTGGAGTCTCCTTCCCTGAAGACTTTCAAGGCCTGTCTGGATGTGCTCCTCTGTGATCTGTGTTAGATAGTATTGTCCTGCTCTGGCAGGGGGGCTGGACTCGATGACCTCCTTGGGTCCCTTCCAACCCCTAACACCCTGTGATCCTGTGATCAGGTCAGGCTCTGCCCAGTGGTGCCCAGGGACAGGACAAGGGGCACAAACTGGAGCCCAGGAGGTTCCATCTGAGCAGGAGGAGCAACTTGTTTGGTGTGAGGGTGCTGGAGGGCTTGAGCAGGCTGCCCAGAGAGGCTGTGGAGTCTCCTTGGCTGGAGAGCTTCCAACCCACCCTGGGCAAGCTGCTGTGGGTGCATTGCTGGAGGAGGGGTTGGAACTTGGTGATCTCGAGAGGTCTCTTCCCAACCCCTCCATGCTGGACTCCGAGATTTCCCGACAGCTGACCCACAGGATGCAGACCCTTGTGTAAAGTACCAGAGAGGACACAAGGAAGGGAGCTGCTCTGTTTCCTCTCATCCTGACACTGACTTTGTGCTCAGGCTCTATATGGAGTCTGCTGCCTCCTCACACAGGAGACCACAGAACATTAGGGGTAGGAAGGCACTGCCGGAGATCAACGAGTCCAGTCCCCTGCCAGAGCAGGGCACACAGGAGCACAATGGCCAGGGAGGGTTGGAAGCTCTCCAGACAAGGAGACTCCACAACCTCTCTGGGCAGCCTGCTCCAGCCCTCCAGCACCCTCACACCAAACAAGTTGCTTCTCCTGCTCAGATGAAACCTCCCGGGGTCCATTTTGTGCCCCTTGTCCTGTCCCTGGGCACCACTGACCAGAGTCTGGCCCCATCCTCTTGCCTCCTGCCCTTCAGCTATTTGTGCAGCCACACCTCTGGGTAGGATACAAATATGTCCCCATGTGGTATGTGCCCCACAGGCATGCGCCACCAGCCAAGACACTGCCACCAGCACATGGCGAGTCCCTTGGACCACAGCATCAGAGGGGCTGGGTGGAAGTGGCTTCCAGAGGTCTCCCAGTCCAGCCCCAGACATGCAAGGCTGAGCTCAGCACCACACAGGGTGCTGCCCCTGTGCTGCTCCCTCTCAGGTGCCACAGGGTCGGGTGGTAGTGGTTGTGGTTTGTTCTGCAACTTAAGTTCTGCACTGGCAACACCATCAGCAGCTCCTGGGCAGCAGCTGCCAGGGGTGCCAGGGAATGTGGCACAGCCTGGGCTCTCTGCCACCCACGGAGGCTGTGGAACCGGCAGGGCGGTTTGATGACGTACAGGAGCATGAACTGACCCAGAGGAGATGCCACTGCTCCAGCACCTGCCCCTGTCTGCTCAGTGCCAAGCTCTGCTGGGACCTTGCCAGGCTGGCTACAAAATACCAGCTGGGGCAGGTGGCCCTTGAGCCTCCAAGGCCATTGCTGACACCAACAGCATCCTGCTAGTCACTGACCTGAGGCTCTCCCTGTGCCAACATCACCCAGCAGTGTCACAGCCCACAGGTGCCCTGGTGGCTCCACAACTTGCCCAGGCCACCTTTTGCTGGTGACACCATGCTCAGGTCACTCTTTGCTGACCGCACCTAGCCCAAAACACCCTGTGCTGGTGACACCACACCCAGGCCACTCTGTGATGGCCGCACCTAGCCCAAGCCACAATTTGCTGGTGACATCTTGCCAAGGACACCCTTTGCTGGCCACACCTTGCCCAAGCCACTCTCTGCTGGTGACACCCGTGCCCAGGCCACCCTTTGATGCATGTTTCCACCAGTGCCAGCAGCAGCAGCTGCCTGCCTCACCTGTGCCAGCTGTGCCCATGTCGAGTAATGCCTGGTCACCCCAGTCACCATCTGTGCCACAGAGTGGGAGCCCAGCTCAAACCTGGCCAAAAGAGGGAGCTGGGCTCAGAGAAGGTCTGGAGAAGGCCAGGTTGGAGGGTAGTTGTGTGGGGAGAGGGAAGAAGCTCCTGTGCCTTACTTTGCCACCAGCTCCTCCCAGTTGGCCTTTAGGAAGGCCCAGGCCAGAGTGACACCAGATGGGTTTCTGGCAATGAAGACAAGAAGAAAGGGTAGGTCTTGGGTCCTGATGATGTCCCCACGCAGGCCTTGGTCCATCAACCTAAGAAATCACAACAGAAACCTGAGCTGTTTGGCCTGTGGATAGAGCTGGCAAATGACTGTTCCCTGGGGACTTAGAAGCACAGAGCTGTTGGGACTGGAAGAGGCCTCTCCAGAATCATCCAGTCCAACATCAACACCACTATGGCCACTAACCCATGGCCCCAAGTGCCATGGCCACATCTTTCTGGAACATCTCCAAGCATGGAGACTCCACCACCTCCCTGGGCAGCCTTTTCCAGTCCCTGACCAACCTTGCAGCACATAAATTGTTCCTCACAGCCAACCTCAGCCTCCCCTGGTACCATTTCAGGCCATTTCCTCTCCTTCTGCCACCTGAGACCAGGCAGAAGAGCACAACCCCTACCTGGCTGCAGCCTCCTCTCAGGGAGCTGGAGAAAGCAATGAGGTCTCCTCCCAGCCTCCTCTTCCCCAGGCTGAACACCCTCACATTCATGGAATGGTCTGGGTTGGAAGGGACCTTCACCACCTTCTAGTTCCAACCCCCTGCCATGGGAAGGGACACCTCCCACCAGCCCAGGACGGTCGAGGCCCAGTCCAGCCTAGCCTTGAGAAGCAGGTCCCCCAGCAACAACTCCCCATCCCTGTTCTGCAGACCCTTCCCCATCACTTCTTTGACACAGAATGGACTCAGAGAAGGCTTTGGGTTGCAAGGGACCTTCAAGGTCACTCAGTTCAAACCCCCCTCCCATGGACAGGGACACCTCCCACCAGCTTCCTCTGCCCACAGCAGCTCTGTAGAGCATTCCTCATGCCACAAGGGTTCAAAAGCCAAGCAGCAAGGCTCTGAAGCACCTTCTTTCCCTTTCTTAATGTGGACGAACCTCCCCCCAACACCAGCTTCCTGCCCCTGTGCCAGAACTCACCACTGAAGCCTCTCCTGGCTCCTGCTGCGGCTGAGAGCCAGCTCAATGTCCTCTCTCTCTGCGCTGAAGGCAGGTAGCTGGTACCTGCTGAGGAGGAACTCCCACCCTTCTGCTGTCTGAGCTCCCACAGTGTACACAGCTGGCTTCACATCTGCTGGCAAGCTGCAACAAGATTGGGGCAAGGAGTTCTTGTCCAGACTCCAACAGGCTGTGCAGGTGTCCAAGGGTAGGTTGGATGAGGGCTTGAGCAACTTGGCCTTGAAGATCAGCTAGTTCCAAATCCCCCTGCCATGGGCACAGCCTACAGCAGGGGAGCTTGGAACTAGGAGATCTTCAAGGTGGGTTGGAATTGGATGATCAAGGACAGACCTGAGGGTTCCATTGGACTGTTGCCACCGTGTGAAGTATCTGCTGGCCTTGTCCAGGCAGGGCTGGTAGTGATAGAGGCAAGCAAAGAGCAGCAGTTGGCTCCTCAGCAGCCGCTGCGAGGATGAGCCCTCGTCGCTCCAGGACTGGTGGTCAATCAGCTCCCTGAAGAGCCTCACCAGGTACTCCTGGTACAAGGGGCACCAGAGACACATTTGGTTCAAGGAGGCACTTCACAGGACACAGAGAGGGGCAGTGGGAGGGAGGGTCTGGGCACTGAGAATCGGACCTTTAGCTGTTGGTTGGTGCTGTCCATCCCCCTGGTCTCCATCAGCCTGTAGATGGGGATCAGCTCATGCATGGCCTGCAGCACAGGCATGATCTGTGTTTCCTGCTGCAGGTACAAGGTCAGGTCCAAAGCTTTGGAAATGGGCAGCTTCTTTGTGCTGAGGAAGCAGGAGAAAGGCAGGAAAGCAGTTACAGGTACACTGACAAGGCAAAGGGAACAGCAAAATCCCAGACAGCCTCTTCAGAAGGTTCTCCAGAAAACCAAACAAACAGCAAAACCCTGGCACAGGCAGTTGGTCTGTGAGTTGGATCAAAAACTGGCCCCACAGCAGAGTTCAGAGGGTTGCCATCAGTGGCACAGAGTCAAGTTGGAGGCCTGAGGCCAGTGGTGTTCCTCAGGGACCTGGGCCCAGTTTTGTTCAGCATCTTTATCACTGACCTACGTGAGTGCATTGAGTGCAGCCTCAGCAAGTTCACTGATGGTACAGAGCTGGGGGTGGCTGACACCCCTCAGGCTGTGCTGCCATCCAACGAGATCTGGGCAGGCTGAGAGCTGGGGGAAGGGAACTTCATGCAGTTCAGTAAGCACAAGTGCAGGGTCCTGCACCTGGGAAGGAAAAGCAGCAGGCACCAGTACAGGTTGGGGCTGTCCTGCTGGAAAGCAGCTCCATGGAGAAAGACCTTGGAGTGCTGGTGGGCAGCAAGTTCTGCAGGGGCCAGCAATGTGCCTTCATGGCCAAGAGAGCCAATGGCATCCTGGGGTGCATCAGGAAAGTGTGGCCAGCAGGGCTAGGGAGACTCTTGTCCCACTCTACCCTGGTGAGACCACACCTGGAATACTGTGTCCAGTTTGGGGCTCCCCAGTTCAGGACAGGGACCTGCTGGAGAGTCCAGCAGAGAGCCACGAGGACGACTGGGGGACTTGAACATCTCTGCTATGGAGAGAGACTGAGAGCCCTGGGGCTGTTCAGTCTGGAGACTGAGAGGAGATCTGATCAATGTCTATAAATATCTGGGGGGGTGGGTGTCAAGTGGAGTAGCCAATCTCTTTTCAGTGGTACACAGCAACAAGGAGCAACAGGCACAGACTGAAATGTAGAAGGTTCCACCTCAGCATGAGAAGAAACTTCTTTACAGTGAGGGTGACAGAGCCCTGGAACAGGCTGCTAACAGAGGTCCTTCTCTGGAGACTTTCCAAACCCACCTAGATGTGCACCTACCTGCCTGAACCTGCTTTGGCAGGGGGGTTGGACTTGATCTCTGGAGCCTCCTTCCAACCTCTAACATTCTGTGATTTGAAGGCTGATCTGATGATCTCCAGAGGTCCTTTCCAGCCCCTCCCACTCCATGACTCTGATTTCCAAACCCCTTCTGACTTTACTTTTTTGGAGTGAGATGTGGCTACCCAAGCTAGGACAGCTCCAGTTTCATCACCCAAGTTAGGACAGCTCCTGTTTCATCTCTGCACAAGGGAGGGTCTGTAAGACAATGGTGCAGACAGACCACAAAAAGCCTCATCCTACACATGCCAAGGTCATTCCAATGAGGTGCCCTCGCTCATGGTCTTCAAGGTCCCTTCCACCCCATCCCATGCCATGGACCTCTGAACACAGTGAGGCCATCAGCACATCTGTGTCGCTGCCAGAGGAGCACAGCAGGCCTCACCTCACTAGCTGGAAGACATTGTTGATGAGGTTTGCTCTGTCACTGCTGCTCAGCAGGGTGTGGTTGTCCCTCAGGAGGCTGATTAGGGGGCCCCAGCCCTCCCCTGCGTAGTGCACGATGTAGTACCCATTCATGTCCACGTTGAACTTGATCCACTCCACTTCTTCAGGGAGGATGAGGACATCTGCAAGCAAACAGCACTCACCTTGGCCTCACTGACCCACACAGCCCAGAGTCACTAAGGCTGGGAAAGGTCTCCAAGATCGTTGAGGGCAACTGATGGCCTAACAGCTCCATGGCCACTAGATCATGGCCTCATGTGCTACATCTACTCATGCCTGGAACACTTCCAGGGATGGGCACTCCACCACCTCCCTGAGCAGCATGTTCCAACCCCTGACCACCCTTGCAGCACAAAAATTGCTGCAACCCAAAGCTCCTCTGGTTTAGCTTGAGGTCATTTCCCTTTGTCCCGTTGTTAGTTCCTAGGGAGAAGACACTAAGGCCACCTCACTCCAGCCTCCTTTCAGGTAAGGGCTCCCCTCATCCTTCTGTTGCTCAGGCTGAACAACCCCAGCTCCCTTACGAGATCTGCTCTCCAAATCCCTCACCATTCTCCTTGCCCTAGTCCTTCACTCAGTGATACTGTCAGAAATCACACAGTGGCTCAGCTTCTGAGCACATGGAGGTCACTGCAGTTGCAGCAGTAAGGGGGCACCAGGTAGCCTCTCTGCCACC
The DNA here is from genome assembly GCF_015220805.1 of Pogoniulus pusillus. NCBI lineage: Eukaryota > Metazoa > Chordata > Aves > Piciformes > Lybiidae > Pogoniulus > Pogoniulus pusillus. The sequence continues at coordinate 41,147,119 of NC_087309.1, forward strand.
AGAAGGTCCAGTTCTCCATTCTGGATCGCCCTGCAACAGGAAAAGGCTGCCAACAGACCCTGAGCTCCTCTTTACAAACATCTGAGGGGTAGGGGGACAAGAAGGAGGGGCCATGCTTTTGTTAGTGGTGCCCAATGAGAGGACGAGGGGCAGTGGGTACAAACTGGAATCCAAGAGGTTCCAGCTGACCAGGAGGAGAAACTTCTTTAGTGTGAAGGTGCTGGAGCCTGGGCTTGAGGAGCACTGCATGGGCTCTGCCCATGGCAGGGGGGTTGGAACTGGATGCTCTTCAAGGAGGGTTGGGACTGGATGACATCCAAAAGCCTGTGTGACCTGCCCTAGCACTCAATAACCTCTAGAGGTCCCTTCCACCCTCCCACCATCCTTGTGACTCTCTGAAGTGGTGATGGCAGTTACCTGCTCTGGTGGTCATCAAGAACCTCTGGACAGTGTCAGATTTGCTGGTGATGTAGGTCAGGGGGATGTGCCACAGGGACCTGCTGCAGAAGAGAAGTTCTTTGTTCAGTGGGAAAACTTTGCCAAAGCTTATCTAGCTGGTCCCCACCTAACCACCAAGTGACACCTCCTGCCCTCACAGCCATGGCAGCAGGCTGTGCCCACATCACATCTAAAGAGACACTGGCACATGTTGCCCAGGGAGGTTGTGGATGTCCCCTCCCTGGAGGCGTTCAAGGACAGGCTGGATGAGGACTTGAGCAACCTGGACTGGTGGCAGGTGTCCCTACCCACAGTAGGGGGGTGGAACTGGATGATCTTTGAGGTCCCTTCCAACCCAACCCACTCCATCAATCTATGAACAGAGGAATGACCTAACACTGCTGCTACTCAAGGTGGACCCCAGGACCCGGAACTTAACACCACTTGTGAGCTGCAAAGTAGCTGTGTCTGAGGCTTCTGAGCTTCCCTCCCTTGTGTCTATAGTGCCATGGAAACAACAGAGCTCATGGATCAAATCTGAGCTCCCACATTGGCTGCAGGGAGCAGGAAGGCTCCATCCCTGCAGCATTGCTGGCAGCTATCCCCAGGAACCCAATGAGGATCAGAGAATGCAGCAATCCAACTTCAAAACTGACATGGAACGAGTGAAATTTGCCTTAAATGAGCCCTCTCTGGGTGTTTGTAAAAACACCACCTAGAAGCTCTGGGCATTTGCAACGGCTTTGTCCAACCACCATATCTCAGGTCAATTCCTCTCCTGTCACCTGAGACTGGGCAGCAAAGCCCAACCTGCACCTGGCTGCAGCCTCCTCTCAGGGAGCTGCAAAGAGCAATGAGGTCTTCCTCAGCCTCCTGTTCTCCACACTACCCCCAGCTCCCTCAGCTGCCCCTCCCCAGCCCTTTTCCCCAGACCCTTCCTCAGCTCCACTCTCCTTCTCTGGACCTGCTCCAGCCTCTCAATGTCCTTCTGGGAGGGAGGTGCCCAGAACTAAGCCTAGCACTCAAGCTGTGACCTCAGCAGTGCCCAGCACAGGGGCACAATCTCTGCCCTGCTCCTGCTGCCCACAGCACTGCTGATCCAACTCAAACCATTCTGTGGACCTGTCCTCAGTGCAGAGCCAGGTACCTCTGGCCAGGTTTCTCTTCACCAGTCTGGGTGCATCACTGACAGCAAAGCTGCAGCACGCTGAACTTTCCAGTCTGGTCCCACCAGCACAGACTCACTCAGAGGCTCAGCCACTGCAGCTCTGCAGCCACAGGCACCTTGGCTAGGCCACTCAAACCCACAGGTGCTGCTGGTCCCGAGCTGCAGGGAGAGACTCACAGCTCATGGAAGGTCTGATTGTCACCCACAGGACAGCAATGTACCCTCGCCAGCCAAGAAAACTAATGGGGCACACCAAGGACAGTGTGGCCTGCATGGTAAGGGAGGTTCTCCTGCCCCTCTGTTCTGCCCTTGTGAGGTCATGTCTGGAGTCCAGTGACCAGTTCTGGGCTGCTCAGTTCAAGACAGGGAACTGCTGGAGAGGAACAGCAAAGAGTTGCAAAGCTGCACAGAATCCTGGAGCATCTCTGTGAGGAGCAAAGCCCTGGGACTGAGAGCCTGGAGAAGAGCAGACCCAGAGGGGATCTGATCAGTGCTCAGCAAGAGTTAAAGGGGCTGTGAGGAGCAAGATGGGGCCAGGCTGCTCAGTGGTGCCCAGGGACAGGACAAGGGGCAAGAGGCACAAGCTGGAGACCAGGAGGTTCCATCTGAGCAGGAGGAGCAACTTGTTTGCTGTGAGAGTGCTGGAGGGATGGAGCAGGCTGCCCAGAGAGGTTGTGGAGGCTCCTCTGGAGAGCTTCCAACCCTCCCTGGCCACAGTGCTCCTGGGCAAGCTGCTGTGGGTGCCCTGCTGGAGCAGGGGGGTTGGACTGGGTGATCTCCAAGGTCCCTTCCAGCTCCATCACCATGCTGGATTCTGGGATCTGCCATCTGGCCGTGGGTCTGTGCACTGCTCCTGCTGTACATCACTGCCACAGCAGAGATTTTGTTCTATGTGCTGGGATTTACTCTGTGGATGAAGACTCCGCTCCCTTCATATAGTGCTCCTGCTGTAGGTGGACATTTCTCCCTCTCACTGTGACTGTCACCAGGGGAAAACCTTTTTGCAGTGTCCAGGTGTCCATCATTGCCTTCACATCAAGAGTCTTTTCTTGGGTCCAGTGCTGGAGGAGGGGAAAAGAAGAAAGGTAAGAGGAGGAGGGAGATGGGGGAGCACAGTGATGGTGGAACACAGGAGTCTGCACATGGGTCTGTTTGGACTGGGTGCTATGACATCTCCAGGTGTTGTCTTTGTGGACACTTCCATTTCATGAATGGCATTGCCTTGAGCACCCTGGGCTAGGGCAAAATTCAAGACCACCCAGTTCCAAGCCCTCTGCCATGGGCAAAGCCTGTCTTGGAACTGGATGATCTTCAAGGCTATTTCCAACCTAAATCATTCTATGAGTGCCTTGAGCAACCTGGGGGTTGGAGATGCATGATCTTTGAGGTCCCTTCCAACCCAACCTATTCCACGAGTGCCTTGAGCAATCTGGGGTTTGGAGCTGGATGATCTTTGAGGTCCCTCCCAACCCAATCCCATCTATGACTCTATGAGTCCTCTCCCTAGAACCACAACCTCTTGAGGGGGACATCTGTCAATGCCATGGCACAGAAGGATGACATGAGAGAATACAGAAAGGTGTCCAGCTTCTAGATACTGATGGGTTAAGAACTAGATGCTTACTGCACTGGAAGAAGGCTGCTGGCTTCTTCTGCAGAACCCCTGCTGTTCATTCTTCTCAGCATCTGCTTCAGGGCAAACCTGCAAGGGAAAAAGTCGTGGTCACCTTTCTGATGTCACAGACATAGGGACTGGGCACAGCCTCCAGGAGTGTGATAGGGAGACACAAAGCTCAGGTGAAGATATAGAATTTGAACCAAAGACAGCTGAGTGCTGCAGTTGGTGAGACCGAATGGTAGGATGGGATCCATCCATGGGGATCTGGGCTGGCTGCAGATCTGGCTAAAGGGAACTTCATGAGGATCAGTAAGGCAAAGGGCAAGGTCGTGGGCCTCTGTCATGACAACTCTGGACATCAATCCATGCTGGAGGTGGTGAGACTGAGAGTAACTCTGCAGAGAAGGACTTGGGATGCTGGGGGTGAGAATCTGGACAGGAGGCAGCAATGGGCACTGGCAGCCCAAAAGGCCAAGGGCAGCCTGGCTGCATCCAAAGCAGCCTGGCCAGAGATGGAGAGAGGGGATCCTGCCCCTCTGCTCTGCGCTGGGGAGACCTCATCTGTAGGGCTAGGTCCAGCTGTGGGGCCACCAGCACACAAGAGCCCTGGAGCTGCTGGAGAAGGTCCAGAGGCGGCCACCAAGATGCTCAGAGGGCTGCAGAACCTCTGCTGTGGGGACAGGCTGGGAGAGTTGTGGCTGTGCAGCCTGGAGAAGAGAAGGCTGCAGGGAAAGCTTAGAGCTGCCTGCCAGTACCTGAAGGGAGCTACAAGCAGACTACAGAGGGACTGTTCAGAAAGGCCTGCAGGAACAGGACTAGGAACGATGGTTTGAAATGAGCAGAGCAGCTTAAGATTGGATGTGAAGAACAAGTTCTGCACCAGGAGGGTGCTGCAACACTGCAACAGGTTGCCCAGGGAGGTGGTTAAGGACCCATCCCTGGAGGTATTTAAGGTTAGTCTGTATAAGACTCTGATCAACCTGCTCTAGTGGAGGATGTCCCTGCTGAGTGTGGGGCAGTTGGACTGGGTGACCTCTGGAGGTCCCTTCCAACCCAGAGCCACGATCCCACGAGCAAAGAAGACTTGCATTTGTCAGGCTGTCCCAGAGGTCCTCATTTTTGGTGTTCTGGTAGCTGTATTTCTGCAGGTAGTTCACCAGCCCAGCTTTAAACACATCAGCAGTCAGGTAGTCCTTCAGCATATTTAATACACAAGAGCCCTGAAGAGAAAACAAGAGACAAAGTGTGTAAAGGAGGAGTTACCTCACCACCTCAGCTCGACAGGCTGCTGGACCAGCTCCTTTCAACTCCATCACCACCCAGAAAGGCTGGAGCAGGTGATCCCCGAGTCATCTTCCAAGCTGGCACTGGAAGCTCACTGCAGAGCAATGTCAGCAAGCCACCAGAGCTGACTTTTGAACACCTCTCTGATTGAAGAATGCTTGGGTTGCTGCACAGTGGAGCAGTGCTGCCTGTTTCCTGACCCATGGCCCTTGCAAGCACCACTGAGTTGTGTTACTGGTTTTCTCCTCCTGTTTTCCTAACAGCTGTGCAAGCCAGCACCATGCCGTGCTCCAGTGGAAAACTCTCCCCTGTGTTAAGAACATCAACAAATAGTTAAAGACCACACTGGTACAGAGCAGATCCCCAGTGGAGGTGGTGAATTTCACTCTTAGGAGTGGCAAAATCCTTTCCAAGGGCATCATTCACCTCTCTGTGGTAGAAAACTGCACCTCTCAGGACCTCTGCTAAAGGCTGTGGAAGGATTTCAGTGTTTTTAAGTCTGATTAAATTATTTCTTTTCTGTTTTTTGGTGTGCTTTGTCATAGGAAAGACAACAACCATTTGGGGGTGGAAGCAGATGACTCTTAAGGTCCTTTCTAAACCAAGCCCTCCTATGCTTTGCAACCACCTCAGTGTTCTGGACAAGGAGCTGTCCAAGGCCTAAAGCCCTTAGCAGCAGGTGTCAGGGATGTCTGCTGTGCAGGGGGATGACATGAGCAGAACAATGCAGCTAAAGGCAACAGCAGCAGCGGCTTGGTGCTTTACCTTGTCATAAGAAACATCATCAAACATCTCCAAGATTGCAGCTGGATCTTCCACTGGAGTAGATATGGGGTGTGAGGAATTTAAAGCATCCACTGCCATGGCATCAAAGCATCTCCTCAAGAAGTAGTCCTCCTAAGAGGAGGCAAAACCAAACAGTGCTGAAAAATTTTGCTCACTGACCACTGGATCCCTTTCTGGTCCACTCCACTTGTCCTCGAAATCACACCAAGCGAGCAGAAGATGCATTTGCTGTTACTACAGAACATAAAGACACCACAGAGAGTAGCACAGACACACAGGTGATTCATGCTGTTCTAACTGCAAGATCAGACACAACCCACTGGTCTGTGGGCAGCTGTGGGGCAGGGCACTTGCCACTCAATAGCTGCTGGAATGTCATGTTCCGTTCTGGGCCTCTCACTCCAGCAAGGACATTGAGGGGCTGGAGCAGTCCAGAGAAGGGCAGCAAAGCTGGGCAAGGGTCTGCAGTTGGAGCACAAGGAGATGACTCTGAAGAACTTCTGAGGGAACTGGGGGTGTTCAGCCTGGAGAAAAGGTTGAAGACAGACTTTCGGCTCTTACAACTCTCAGAGACAGGAGCTAGGTGGGGTTGGGCTCTTCTCCCAAGGAACAAGAGAGAAAAAAATGTCCTCAGATGCCCTAGGAGAAGTTTAGGTTGGACACCAGGAACAATTTCTAAAGGGCTGTCAGGGCCTGACCCAGGCTGCTCAGGGCAGTAGTTGAGTCCTCATCCCTGGAGAAGTTTCAAAGCTGATGTGGTACTGAGGGCCATGGGTTGGTGATGCTCTGGCAGTGCTGGGTTAAGGGTTGGACTGCATGATCTGGAAGGCTTCTTCCAACCAGATCTATCCTGTGACTTCTGTGACTCTGTAACTAACTCAAAGAGTTGATCTAGTTGCTGATGTCCCTGCTGACTGGACTAGTTGACCTTGAAAGGTCCTTTCCAACCCAAGCAGTTCCCAACCTGCCCTGGTCCCTGCAGTTGTTCTTCCCCAGCTGCCAGCCTCTCCCCTTGCCCTTGATGGGTTCTATTCCATTTCTCCCCACCCAGCTCTGCATCTTGGCCAAGTCTGGCTGGATGGCAGCACAGCCTGAGGGCTGTCACTGCTGATCTCACTGTGGTGCCATCAGCAAACCCGCTGGCAAGTGCCCTCTGTGCCCTGAGCCAGGTTGTAAAGATATTGAACAGCTCTGGCCTCAGCACTGACTCCTGAGGGAGCCTAGTAGACACAGGCCTCCAGCTGGACTCTGTCTCATTGATCACAACTCTCTGATCTCTGTCCTTCAACCAGCACATCCCCAGCTCACTCCCTCAGTCCCCAGCCCACACTTCCTCAGTGCAGCTGAGAGGGTGCTGCAGCAGAGGCTGTCAGATGCTTTCCTGAGATCAAGACAAACCACATCCACTGCTCTGCCATCATCCAGCCACCTGCCAAAGTCCTCATCAAAGGCTCTCAGGCAGAGCCAACACAACTTACCCCTGGTAAAACCATGCTGGCTGCTGCTGCCTGTAGACAGCACCAAGGAGAAGCTGCTACATCACGTTCCCAGGGATGCAGGTGAGGCTGCCTGCCCTGTCACTGCCCAATTCCTCCTGCTTGCCATGCCTGAAGCCTGCCAAGACCTTTGCTTTCCTCCAGTCCTCAGGCACCTCAGCTGTTCCCAGGACTTACCACAGGTGAGGGAGTGGCCTAGCAACCACAGAACGGTCTGGGTTGGAAGAGACCTCCAAAGGTCATCCAGTCCAACACCCTCACAATCAGCAGGGACATCCTCCACTAGAGCAAGTTTCTCAGAGCCCAGTCAGCCTCACCTTGAATATTTCCAGAGATGGAGCCTCAACCACCTCCCTGGGTAACCTGTTGCAGTGTTTCAGCACCCTCCTGGTGCAGAACTTGTTCCTCACATCCAACCTCAATCTGCCCTGGTCTTGTTCTTGCAGGCCTCTGGAAACAGTCCCTCTGCAGCCTGCTTGTAGCTCCTTCAGGTACCAGCAGGCTGCTCTAAGATCTCCCTGCAGCCTTCTACTTTCCATGTTCTCTGTCCCCCACAGCAAACTGCTGGCTAAGCTGTCAGCCCATGGCTTGGATGGCAACACTCTGTGCTGGGTTAGGAACTGGCTGGAGGGCCGAGCCCAGAGAGTGGTGGTGAATGGTGCCACATCCAGCTGGCAGCTGTCACTAGTGGTGTCCCTCAGGGATCAGTGCTGGGCCCCATCCTCTTTAACATCTTCATAGGAGATCTGGATGAGGGCATGGAGTCAGTCATCAGCAAGTTTGCAGATGACACCAAGCTGGGGGCAGATGTGGCTGGGTTGGAGGGCAGAAGGGCTCTGCAGCAGGACCTTGACCGCCTGGACAGATGGGCAGAGTCCAATGGGATGGCATTCAATAGCTCCAAGTGCAGGGTGCTGCACTTTGGCCACAACAACCCCATGCAGAGATACAGGCTGGGGTGGGAGTGGCTGGAGAGCAGCCAGACAGAGAGGGATCTGGGGGTGCTGACTGATACCTGCCTTAACATGAGCCAGCAGTGTGCCCAGGTGGCCAAGAGAGCCAGTGGCATCCTGGCCTGCATCAGGAATGGTGTGGTCAGCAGGAGCAGGGAGGTCATTCTGCCCCTGTACTCTGCACTGGTTAGACCACACCTTGAGTACTGTGTTCAGTTCTGGGCCCCTCAGCTTAGGAGGGACGTTGAGATGCTCGAGCATGTCCAGAGAAGGGCGACGAGGCTGGTGAGAGGCCTTGAGGACAGCCCTATGAGGAGAGGCTGAGGGAGCTGGGATTGTTTAGCCTGGAGAAGAGGAGGCTCAGGGGTGACCTTATTGCTGTCTACAACTACCTGAGGGGTGGTTGTGGCCAGGAGGAGGTTGCTCTCTTCTCTCAGGTGGCCAGCACCAGAACGAGAGGACACAGCCTCAGGCTGCGCCAGGGGAGATTTAGGCTGGAGGTGAGGAGAAAGTTCTTCACTGAGAGAGTCATTGGACACTGGAATGGGCTGCCCAGGGAGGTGGTGGAGTCGCCGTCCCTGGAGCTGTTCAAGGCAGGATTGGACGTGGCACTTGGTGCCATGGTCTAGCCTTGAGCTCTGTGGTAAAGGGTTGGACTTGGTGATCTGTGAGGTCTCTTCCAACCTTGGCGATACTGTGACTTACACAGATGATGGGGAATGGCCTAGCAATGCCTTCCCCCAGCTCCCTCAGCACCCATGGGTGCACCCCATGCTGTGTTTAGAAGGTAGTGGTTATGAAACCAAAGAAACTGCAGCTTACGATTCTGAGCTCCGGATGAGTGACACTGACTGACACAAACTCCATGAACTTGGCAAAGCCTTCATTCAGCCACAGGTCATTCCACCACTCCATGGTAACCAGGTTGCCAAACCACTGTGGGAGAAAAGAACTTTTAAAAGACATAATTTATCAGGAAAAGTGTTGTTACTGACCTCTGAGGAGCCTGCTTTTAGCAGCACAGCTTGCTCTGGCCTGTTCCCATCCCATCTCTTGTGTGGATTCCACTCTCCTTCTAAAGACCCCAGGCATGGCAAGAGAGCCACACATCTAACTGTGAAGCCTTCCAAACCTCCAGCCCTCCTCTCTGGGTGGCCTGCAGTTAATTGCAGCTCCCACTGCTATGCAGCTTTCAGCCAGAACTGTCCTCGAGGTTCACAGTGGAGCAACCCCAAGCCAAAGCAATTTTCAGCTTCTAATTATGAGGAACGTCTGAGGGACCTGGGTTGTGTAGTGCGGAGAAGAGGAGGATGAAGGAGACTTCATTGCTCTCTACAGCTCCCTGAGAAGAGGCTTCAGCCAGGTAGGGGTTGGGCTCTGCTCCCAAGGATCAAGTAACAGGACAAAAGGAAACAGCTTTAACTTGTGGCAAGGAAGGTTCAGGTTGGATGTTAAGAATAAATTCTTCCCAGCAAGGGTTGTCAGTCAGTGGCTCAGGCTGCCCAGGCAGGTGGTGGAGCCTCCAAGCCTGGAGGCATATCAAAGTCCCCTGGATGTGGTGCTGAGGGATATGGTTCAGTAGCAGTGGCTCAGCAGCAGTGGTGGGGCTGAGCTCTGGGTGAGCTCTTGAACTGGATGATTAATTGATTCATAGAATATCAGGTTGGAAGCCACCTCAAGGACCATGTACTCCAATCTGAATCTCAAAGCTCTCTTCCACTTTCAGCAGTTCTGTGGTTCTACGATTCCAAGATGCTCCACACAGCATCTATCATCACCAACCCCTCCACAGGTTGGTTGCAATTCCACCTTGTCCCCAAAGCTCACCTGATGGGCCAGCTCATGGGCTACCACCCTGGTGATCCACAGTTTAGAGAATGATGAGGACTTCTCAGGGTCATACAGCAAAGCTGACTCCCGGTAGGTGGTCAGCCCCCAGTTCTCCATAGCACCAGACTGAAAATCTGGTATAGCTGCTAAATCTAGGGGGGGGAGAAAGAAAGCATTCAACCAGTACTGGAACCAGGTTACTCAGTAAAGAACTCACCCACACATATCACTTCATCCCCTTAAGCAACCTGGGCTAGGGGGAGGTCTCCCTGCCCATGCAGGCAGTTGGAACTGCATGATCCTCGAGGTCCCTTCCAACCCATTCCCTGAATCTACGACTCCTTGAACTAGGGTTGTTTAGCCTGGAGGAGAGGCTGAAGGAAGACCTTCTGGCTCTGTACAACTCTCTAAATGGAGTTCTTCTAAGAGCTGTTTTATATGCAATCACAAAGTGCACTTCCAAAAATTGCTCTGTACAGGGGAATTCTCAGCTGCCAGTGGAGCTGTGCCATCAGCTCTGTCGAGGGCCAAGAGAAAACCTGTAAGCTCAGCTCTGCTCTGTCCTCACAGAACCCTAGAGTGGCTGGAAGGAACCTCAGAGCTCATCTGCTCCGACCTCCCCACAATGGGTGTGCTAGTTTGAACCATCACAATGGGCAGGGCCACCTCTCAAATGGACTGAGCTGCTCAAGGCCTCATCCAACCTGGCCTTGAGCACCCCTAGGCAGGAGGCGTCCACAGCTCCCCTGGACAGCCTATGCCAGAGCCTCAGCACCCTGGGACACAAGAACTTCATCCTCAGCTCATCTGACCCTGCTTTGCCTCAGCTTCAAACCATTCCTCCTTCCCTGTCTCTAGATACCCTCAAGAAAAGTGCCTCAGCAGCCCTCCTGCAGGGTCCTGGAATGCAACTCTGAGGTCTCCCTGGAGGCTTCTCTCCAGGCTGAACACTGCCAGCTCCCTCAGTCCGTCCTCACAGCAGAGGTGCTGCAGCCCTGTCTCAGTTCTCTCAGTTACTGACTTTGTGCTGTTTTCCTCTCCAAAATTAATGCTCCAGAACACATCAAATAAATACTTGTGTCAGTTACCTTGTTTAGGCAGGGGGTATGGAATACTGAAGTAGTCCTCATAAAAGTCCAGAAGCTTCACTGCTGCCTCCAGGGCATACTCAGCTTGGCTGATTTTCTCTGGCACCGTGTAGACAGAGATCTGCAGCAGAACGGCAGGAAGCACTTCAAAACCAGCACCAGAAGCTCAGAGACTTTGCTATCTGGATTACCACCAAAGGGACACTAAGGCCAACACCTAACCTTTCCCTACAACAGTTACTCAAACATCTGCAGGACATTAGCAGAATGAGGATGGAAGTGGTAAAACTTGATCACAACTGCTGTGTCCCTACAAAGGCTCCTGCAGCTTTCACTCCCACCGTGCCAGAGGCTGAAACAAGTCTCATTTAGTGCTGATTCTCCATGAAAGAGCCTTTAATTTGCCTTGAATCATAGAATTACAGTCACATTAAAGTGCACCTTCGGAGGGCATCTTGTCCAATCTCTGCAGCCAGCAGGGACACCCTCCACCAGAGCAGCTTGCTCAGAGCCTTACACAGTCTGACCTTCAATGTCTGCAGGGATGGAGCCTCCACCACCTCCCTGGCCAGCCTATGCCAGGGTCTCTCCACCCTCACTCTGCACAACTTCCTCCTGATGTCCAACCTAACTCTGCCCTGCTCCACTTCCAGACCACTGCCGCTCAGCCTAGCCCCACAGGCCCTTCTCAACAGTCCCTCCCCAGTCTGCCTGCAGCTCTCCTGCAGCTATTGAAATGCAGCTCTAAGCATTCCCTGCAGCCTTCTCTTCTCCAGGCTGCACAGCCACAACTTTCCCAGCCTGTCCCCACAGCAGAGGTTCTACAGCCCTCTCAGCATCTTGGTGGCCTCCTCTGGACCTTCTCCAGCAGCTCCAGGGCTCTCTTGTGTTGGTGGCCAACAGCTGGCCCCAGCCCTGCAGGTGAGGTCTCCCCAGAGCAGAGCAGAGGGCCAGGATCCCCTCTCTCCATCTCTGGCCAGGCTGCTTTGGATGCAGCCCAGGCTGCCCTTGGTCTTCTGGGCTACCAGTGCCCATTGCTGCCTCCTGTCCAGCTTCTCACCTCCAGTACCCCAAGTCCTTCTCTGCAGGGCTGCTCTCAATCTCATCACCTCCAGCATGGATTGATGTCCAGAGTTGTCATGACACAGGCTCAGACCCTTGCACTTGGCTTTGTTGCACCTCTTGAGGTTCTCCTCAGCCACCTCAACAGCCTATCCAGGCTGGATTGCATGAAACAAACTCTGACACTTGTGCATATTACTGTACAAAACCCAAGGCCACTGACAAAAACATTCAATGCCACTAAATCTCAAGACAGATTTCACACAGATGCAAACCACATCTCCTCCTCCCCTGTAAATCGCTGAGATCCACAAATCCAGCAACTTCAGTGAGAATTGAACCATTTCTGTATTCACGGAGGCTTGAAAAGCTCCTATCAAAGAGAACCAGAGTTACCTTTACTCCATGGCTGCTCATTTTGCTGATGGATTTAAAGTCTGAAACAATAAAGGCCACCAGGTAGGTGCTCATCTTGACAGTGGTATCAAAATGGTCCTCAACAAGCCAGGGAGTTAAACTCACAGACTTCACCTGAAAAACCAGCAGAGTTCATCACCTTGAGCTTGGGAGGATGGTGGTGGAGCACCTTGGCTCCAAGAGCTGTCATATTTTGTCTCTTGCAGTGTTTTAAGGACACGGCAGTTTGGAGCTGCTGTGTTTTACAGATGTCACATTGCATAGCGAAGATTTAACTTTGAGGTGTTCATGGAGACACAGAATGGTTCGTCTGGAAGTGACTCTGTTTGGAAGGTCACCCAGTTCCAACACCCTGCCATGGGCAGGGACACCTCCCACTAGCCCAGGTTGCTCAAGACCTCATCCAGCCTGGCGTTGAATACCTCCAGGCAGGGGACAACCACAGCCTCTTTGGGCAACCTGTGTCAGTGTCTCCCCACCCTCACTCTCAACAATTTCTTCCTCCTCTCCAGTCTCAATCTCCCCTCTCCCAGCTCAAAGCCATTGTCCCTTGTCCTAGTGCTCCCAGCCCTTGTCCAAAATCCCTCCCCAGCTCTCCTGGAGCCCTTTCATAGAATCATAGAATCAACCAGGTTGGAAGAGACCTCCAAGACCATCCAGTCCAGCCTAGCACCCAGCCCTATCCAATCAACCAGACCATGGCACTAAGTGCCTCACCCAGGCTTTTCTTGAAGACCCCCAGGGACGGTGCCTCCACCACCTCCCTGGGCAGCCCATTCCAATGGGAAATCACTCTCTCTGTGAAGAACTTCTTCCTAATATCCAGCCTATACCTACCCTGGCACAACTTGAGACTGTGTCCCCTTGTTCTATTGCTGGTTGCCTGGGAGAAGAGGCCACCCCCCACCTGGCTACAATGCCCCTTCAGGTAGTTATAGACAGTAATAAGATCACCCCCGAGCCTCCTCTTCTCCAGGCTAAACAGGCCCAGCTCCCTCAACTTCTCCTCATAGGATTTGTACTTTAGGTACTCTAAGGTCTCCCTGCAGCCTTCTCTTCTCCAGGTTGAGTATTTTCCAGCCTGTTCCCACAGGGGAGGAGGTTCTCCAGCCCTCTGATGACCTCCACGGCCCTCCACGCATGCAAAGCATGCTGTATGCAAGATTAGGACCACGGAGACTGCATTGTACTGATCACCCCCACGCCCCTGCTGAGAACCAGTACAACACATGATGCATTATTTCCTCCATTCCAACCCTGTGCCAAAATCACCTCCACAGCACCACACACTCATAACGGGAGCTACAGCAGTGTTCACATTCCCACCAACGGCAACCACTGCAGGCTTTGCTCTCATTTCAAAGGTCTCAGGTCACTAGCACAGGTCAGAAGCATCCACTCACAATCGGCATGTTGGAGAGGGCAAGGTGCTTCGGCTCCCTGCGGATCCGGATGGAGAAGGTGGCTTTGAAGGCTGGCTCATCAAAGCAGGGGAAGGCCATCCGTGCAGCTGTGGGCTCAAACTGTGTCACTGCAAGCACCCTGAGGGGAGAAAAGGGGCAGTGTTCACCTCCCTGATGTCTGGCACCAGAGTCATTTCACAGACTCCTAGCATGGTGGAGGTTGGAAGGGTGACAGTGTAGAGCAGTGGGACAAACTATGGCTGAGCTCAGCAGCTCTCTGTGGCTTTGTGTGGCTGGCACCCAGCCCTGAGCTCTCCTGTTGCTCTCTCCCCAGCTGCAGATTGCTGTGGAACCTTCTGGCCTTGCAGACCACACAGCAGTGCAAGCTGTTGGCTGTGTCTGCTGCAGCTCAGCACCAACTTTCTGCACATCATCAAACTGGAACAAGGGGTTTGGAGCCTGCTACAGAGCAGGGAAAGTGCCCCAGGCAGCAGCTTCTCCTTCCTGTGACTGAGAAGGAAATGTCGGTGTGGGGAGCTAGCAGAGTTTATTGTGATCTCAGAGTCCCAGTGTTGTGGGGCAGGAAAGGACCTCTGTGGAGTTCACCCAGTCCAACCCCCTGCTCCAGCAGGGCACCCACAGCAGCTTGCCCAGAAGCACAATGGCCAGGGGGCATTGGAAGCTCTGCAGAGAAAGAGACTCCACAACCTCTCTGGGCAGCCTGCTCCACCCCTCCAGCACCTTCATACCAAACAAGCTGCTCCTCCTGCTCAGGAATCTGGAACCCTGGGTTCCATTTTGTGTCCCTTGCCCCTTGTCCAGTCCCTGGGCACCACTGAGCAGAGTCTGGCCCAGTCCTCTTGTCCCCCACAGCTCCTTTAGCTCCTGCTGAGCACTGATCAGATCGCTCCTGGGGCTGCTCTTCTCCAGGCTCTTAGTCCCAGGGCTTTGCTCCTCACAGAGATGCTCCAGGGCCCTCAGCAGCTTCCCAACCTCCCCACTCCCTCCAGCAGTTCCCTGTCTCTCTCGAACTGGGAAGCCCAGAACTGGCCCCAGCACTCCAGGCGCGGCCTGACTAGGGCAGCGTAGAGCCGCTCCAGGCCCCCCCGCACCTTTACAGCCCCAGACACACACACAAGGCTGCTCTCCAGACGGCTCCCATCTCAAGCAGCATTACCTGAGCTCTCCCTCCCGGCTCCTGTAGGTGCTTTTGTAAAAGCCGCGGAAGGACCGGGAGAGCTGCGCCGAGTAGTGGACGCGGAGCGTGTAGCGGCGCCCGGGGCGCAGCGGCCTCGGCGCCAGCAGAGCCACCTGCTCCCGGCGCGGCTCCTGCAGCACCCGCAGCGCCAGCCCCGCCGCCGCGCCGCCGGCCTCGCCCAGGCTGGCCCCGCTGATGTTCAGCCACTTGCTGTGCAGGACGACGGCGCTGGTCTGCTCCGCGGCCAGCACTTCGATGGCCGCGGTGCCGGCGAAGGTCAGCGTGGTGAGGTTGGGGTGGATGAGGAGCTGGTAGTGCAGCGGCACGACGGCCGTGGGGAGCCTCACCGCCGCCCAGGGGAACGCCGCTCTCTCCGGGACCGCGTCCAGGGCCGAGGCCGCGCACAGCAGCCCCAGCAGCGCCGCGGCCACCACGGTCCGCAACGCGGCCGAGAAGCGCCCAGCCCGCCGCGGAGAGGCCATTCCGGACAGCCCCGAGGGCGGCGAAAGAAGGCGCCGGGATGCCCTGCCGGGAACGGCAGCCTGAGATAGGCGGCTCCGCTCGGCCCGCCCGGTGCCTGCCTCCGCACCCTGGCTCCCCTCAGCGCCCCGGTGCCTGCCTCCCGACCCCGGCTGCCCTCAGCCTCCCCGGTACCTGCCGCTCTGCCCCCTCTCCGCTCAGCCTGCCTAGCACCTCCTGCCAAACCCCGGGCCCGCCGCCGCTGCCAGGAGGGGCCCGAGGCAGGGGGAGCCCGGCCGAGCAGCCCCCAGGAGCGGCTTCCCCGCTCCGGGCCGCAACACCGCTCCCGCCCGTTCGGCAGCAGAGCGAAAGCGAAAGCTGCGGGAGGGGGCGGGGAGCCCGAGTCGGCCCGCGGCGGGCGGAGAGGAACAGAGCCCGTGGGGCGCGGCGGTTCCGGGGCTCAGACGGAGAGCTGCGAGTCCAGGGCTGTGGACGGGGACCCCCCACTTTAAGGACATTCAGGGGCTGGAGCAGGTCCAGAGAAGGGCAACAAAGGTGGGGAAGGGTCTGGAGAAGAGGAGGAGCAGCTGAGGGTGTTAGTGTGGAAGAGGCTGAGAGGAGACCTCATTGCTCTCTGCAGCTCCCTGAGAGGAGGCTGCAGCCAGGTGGGGGTTGGGCTCTGCTCCCAAGGAACAGCTGACAGAAAAGGAAGTGGCCTCAAGCTACTCCAGGGGCAGGTTCAGGTTGGATATGAGGAAAATTTTTTGCCCCTTGAGGGTTGTCAAGGCCTTGCCCAGACTGCCCAGGGCAGTGGTGGAGTCCCCATCCTTGGAGTGATTTCAAAGCCATGGAGATGTGCTGAGGGACATGGTTCGGTGATGCCCTGGCAGTGCTGGGGTAACAGCTGGACTTAAAAGATCTCCTACAAACAAAACAATTCCGTGATTCCATGACACTGAAGTGTATGTAAGTTAGAGTTCTATGGAGTGGGCAAGCATCACAGAACATCAGGGGCTGGAAGAGACCTCCAGAGATCATCCAGCCCAATGCCCCAGCCAGAGCAGGGTCACCTAGGACAGAGCATACAGGAACACAGCCAGGAGGGGTTGGAATCTCTCCAGAAAAGGAGACTCCACAACCTCACTGGGCAGTCTGTTCCAGGCCTCCAGCACCCTCACAGTGACAAAGTTTTCCCTTCTGTTCCTGGCACCTCCTCTGCTCCAGCTGCACCCACTGGCCCTTGTCCTGTCCTTGGGCATCCCTGAGCAGAGCCTGCCTCCATCCCTGCACATCTTTATCAGCATAATGAGGGCAGCCCTCAGGCTCCTCTGCTCCCGGTTAAAGAGCCCCAGCACCCTCAGCCTGTCCTCACAGAGCAAACAGGACCAAGCTGACTAAAGCATCCGTGCTGGAGTATGCACAGACAAAGGTCCAGCATCCGTCATAAAGGTCCCTCAGGCCAGGTCAAGATTGAATTCAGGCCAAGCTTTCCTTTGAGCAGCCTTCAAGCAGGCTGAGGCTCAGCCTGGGACATTGTGTGGAGACACCCAACCATCTCCTGCTCATCTTGCCAGGTGCTGTATTGCCTGTTGAGCTCCTCTTGGAACATCAGCACTAGTTAGAAGAGTTCTGCCAGCTCGACACACTCCAGTTGTGAGATTCACTGCGGGTGAGGGGTGGTCCAGGAGCCCCTTCCCCTCAGGAATGGGACTCTCTCCAGCAGTTTTCTGTCCTTGAACTGGGAAGCCCAGAACTGGACCCAGAACTCCAGAACTGGACCCAGAACTCCAGATGTGGCCTCACCAGGGCAGAGCAGAGCCACAGGAGAACCTCCTTTACCTGCTAGCCACAGTCTTCTGGTGGGTGGTGCCGGTGCTCCTGCCTCCCTTCTGGCCACGGGAACAGCTGGGGGACAGGGGTGACCACGGTCCAAGGGGAGGAGGCCCGGTGGGCCATGTCTGGCAGCTCCTATGAGTGCGCCATGGAGCCTGAGGAGCAGCCAGATGCTACGGCAGGGCTGGACATGGTGATGGAAGCAGGAAAGAGCCATCCCACACACATCAGCACAGCTTGTGTCTCCCGGGCATCGGCAGAGCGGCAGAGTGACTTTGGGTGCTGTTTGAGGGCTCCTCCCTCATCCTACTGTCCCGTTCCCCCCAGGGACCCACTCTGCCATGTCCCCAGGCTGCTGTGCAGGGGCAACACCAGGTTTTATTTCGAGAAAGATTTCATCAGCCAGGGATGAACGTCAAAGCCGAGGCGGTTTGAAGAAACAGGTGCTCCACGAAATTGTTGTCCCCCTCCTTACCACTCTTTTTTTTTGGCGTATGGCTCTAGGCTGAGACCAAGCAAGACGGAAGGCTGCAAGGGAGCAGCCAGCCGCAGCTAGGGCCAGCCCCGTGCTGCTGTGCTCGGCCTTTACCTGCCCTGGGCTGCTCAGCGTGGAGCGGGAGGCGAGGCGCTCCGCCCGAGTCACCGTGGCAGCGGCGCCGGGCTGCGGGGACACGGAGGAAGAGGGCGGGACCCGCCGGGTGCGCTGGGAGCCGTAGCCCGTCCCCGCGGCCGGCAGACCGGGCGACAGCAGGGCCCGCAGCAGTGTTTGCTGTCTGCGGGAAGGGATGAGCTTCCCGAGAAGAGCCCAAGCTGCTTCCCACGGCGATCCCGAGGGCGCACAGCCGAGGCTGTCCCTATCGGCAAGGAGACAGCAGCGCCGGCCCTTCAGTCACGGCGATATACACACACACCCCCGCGGCCCTGCGCACCTCCCTCCCGTCACGGACAGCGTCCCCGCCTCCGCCGGTCGAGACCTGCTCGGGGATTGGTTGCCGGGGAGGCCTATCCGGGAACGGCTGCGCGGCCGGGAGATTTGAACGGTAACGTCCGCGCCGGGGGCGCTGCTGCGTCCGCGACCCTGCCCCCGCTTCGCCGCGACCCTCACCCGCTTCGCCGCTACCGCCGCCGTGCCCCCGCTTCCCCGCCGCCGTGCCCCCGCTTCCCCGCCGCCGCGACTGTGCCACCGCCGCCCTGCCCCCGCTTCCCCGCTGCCGCGACCGTGACTGTGCCGCTGCTGCCAGCTGCCGGCGGCCCTCTCGCTGGGCGCCCTGCGGTAAGGCCCAGGAGAAACCGAGGTCTCGACCTGGGCTCTCCCCGGTAGGTCCCTTAGAGGTGTGGCCGAGCCGCGGCCGGTCGGAAGAGGAGGGCTGGGACCTGCGGCGTCTTTCTGCTTCTCCGTATCTCCTCTGGCGCGTTATCGGACAGCGGTAGGGCAGGCTCCTGTTCGTGCGGGAGCTCTTGAGAGTGAGGGGGGCGAGGCGGGATCAGGCTGTCCAGGGAGGCTGTGGATGCCCCCTCCTCGAATGTGTTTCAAGCCCGGGTCGGATGAGGCCTTGAGCAACCTGGGCAGTAGGCTGGGGCTGGATGGTCTTTGCGGTCCCTTCCAACCCAAAACCGTTCTGTGATTCTATGAAATGCCTTCAGGGAGAGGTTTAGCTTGGACACGAGGAACAGTTTCTTCTACAAAAGGGTTGTCAGGGCTTGGTACAGGCTGCCCTGGGCAGCGGTGGAGTCCCCGTCCCTGGAGGGGTTTCAAAGCTGTGGAGATGTGCTGAGAGACATGTTTTGGTGGTGCCCTGGTACTGCTGGCTTGGCAGCTGGACCTGATCATCATAAAGGCCTCTATCACAGTATCACCAAGGTTGGAAGAGACCTCACAGATCATCAAGTCCAACCCTTTACCACAGAGCTCAAGGCTAGACCATGGCACCAAGTGCCACGTCCAACCTTGCCTTGAACAGCTCCAGGGACGGCAACTCCACCACCTCCCCGGGCAGCCCATTCCAGTGTCCAATGACTCTCTCAGGGAAGAACTTTCTCCTCACCTCCAGACTAAATTTCCCCTGGCACAGCCTGAGGCTGTGTCCTCTCGTTCTAGTGCTGGCCACCTGAGAGAAGAGAGCAACCTCCTCCTGGCCACAACCACCCCTCAGGTAGTTGTAGCCTACCAAAACCATTCTGTGAAAGCTGTTTACCACTTGACCCTCCCCAAACAGACTGCAGCAAATGTCCACATTCCCAAAGCATGAACTCTGTCTGTGCTTTCTCCTTGTAGGAGCTGAAAGGAATTACAGATCCTTGTCCCCCTGAGAATGGCTCTGGATGACTATGAAGAAATTCTCAAGCACTACGAATTGCATGAAACCATTGGAACAGGTAAGCTTCAGCTGTGACTGCAGAGGGATGTGTGCAGCTGCTTTATCTGAGTCTAGGTTAGCACAGATTGCATTCATCTATGTGGAGATTAGCTCTAGAGCAGAGCCTATGGCTTGGCAACATGCATTGCCAGCTCTGCCTTGGGCTGATGCCCATCAATGTGGGCAGCAGGAGCAAGGAGGGGATTCTGCCCCTCTGCTGAGACTGTCCCCCTGCAGTGCTGTGTCCAGCTCTGGAGTCCTCAGCACAGGCAGGAACCAGAGGAGGCCACAGTAGTGCTGGCTGTGAGGCCAGGCTGTGAGAGTTGAAGGTGTTCAGCCTGGAGAGGAGAAGGCTCCAGGGACACCTTCTGGTGGCCTTGCAGTGCCTAAGGGGATCCAGCAGAAAGGTAGGGACAAGCTTCTGAGCAGGGCCTGTTGTGACAGGCCAAGGAGAGATGGTTTGGACTCAGAGATGGAGAGTGGAGAGAAGGGAGAAGTGTTTGGCACTGAGAGTGGGGAGAGCCTGGCCCAAGGTGCCCAGAGAGGTGGGAGCTGCCCCTCGGCTGGCACTATTGCTGGTCAGGTTGCTTGCGGCTGTGAGCAGCCTGTTGTGGTTGAAGATGTCCCTGCTGGCTGCAGAAGCTTGGACTGGAGGAGCTTGGAGGGTCCCTTCCCACTCAAACCAACCCATGATTTCCTATTTCTGGTGCTCACTGTGGGGGACAGGACTCTGTCCTGGAGGTTGGCAGCAGCTGCAGCTTCTTCCTCCAGCTAAGCCAGTGCATGCTCTGCATGCTGCAGTGCTGGTGTGTGGGTACAGATGAGAAAACAACCCCACCCTGAGCTTTAACTGCTTGCTTTTGGAATTTCAGGGGGATTTGCAAAGGTGAAGCTTGCACGACATCATCTCACAGGTGAAAAAGTGGCCATCAAAATCATGGACAAACTTGCCCTAGGGGTAAGTCAAAAGAAACCTCCAAGTCCAAACATCATCTCCTGTTCTTGTGGAGCTCTCCAGGACGTGAGGTGCCACAGAATGTGCTGTTGGCTGCTTCTCTTGGGTATTGACTCTAGGTGCTCTGGGCTTGCAGGAATTTCAGTGGAAGGCCACAGAACTTCTGTCTTCTTGGTGGGCCCCTCAGGGAACTGTAGTTAATGGGACAGAGTCCAACTGGAGGCCTGTGTGTAGTGGGGTCCTGCAGGGGCCAGTGCTGGCACCAGAGCTGTCCAGTATTTTGATCAATGACCTGGCTGAGGGCACAGAGGGCACTGCCAGCAAGTTTTGTGATGGCACTAAACTGAGATCAGTGATGACAGCCCTCAGGCTGTGCTGTCAGCCAGACCTGGCCAGGCTACAGAGCTAAGTGGGGAGAAATGGAACAGAATCCAGCAAGGGCAAGGGGAGAGTCTGGCAGCTGGGGAAGAACAACCCCAGGGACCAGGACAGGTTGGGGACTGACCTGTTGGAGAACAGCACAGAGGAGAGGGACAGAAGGGTGCCCAAGGGCCAGCAATGTGGCTAAGAAGGCCAAAGGTATCCTGGCGTGGGTCAGAAGTGCTGTGGTGAGTGGGTCACAAAGGTTCTCCTGTCCTTCTGCTCTGCCCTTCTGAGGCCACCTCTGAAATCCTGTGGCAAATTCTGGGCCCCTCAGTTGCAGAAGGACCTCAAGGAAGTGCTTGAGAGAGTCCAGCCCAGAGCCCCCAAGCTGCTGCAGGCAGTGGAAGATCTGCCTGTGAGGACAGGCTGAGGGAGTTTGGAGCAGAGAAGCCTGCAGAGGGATGGAGGCAGGCTCTGCTCAGGGATGCCCAAGGACAGGACAAGGACCAGTGGGTGCAGCTGGAGCAGAGGAAGTTCCAGGGAACAGAAGGGAAAACTTTGTCACGGTGAGGGTGCTGGAGGCCTGGAACAGACTGCCCAGTGAGGTTGTGGAGTGATTCCAACCCCTCCTGGCTGTGTTCCTGTATGCTCTGTCCTGGGTGACCCTGCTCTGGCTGGGGCATTGGGCTGGATGATCTCTGGAGGTCCCTTCCAGCTCCTAACATTCTGTGGCTCTGTGAAATCTTGGCTGTAAATTTGAGAAGTTAAAGGGTTTTAGTGCAGTTCAGGCAGAATGCTGATGAGGACACAGCAGCTGTTTCACATCTGCTGCTTTGGGCCTTGCTGACCAGTATGCCAGTATGGCAGGGGAGCAGCAGCAGAGCTGTTGCTGAGCTGCCTTCGGGTGATTTGCTGTCACAGCCATGCTGTGATATCCTGCATGGCAGCACAGCCTGATGCTGTCTGTCATCTGCAAGCTGTCAGAGCAGTCACCGGTGTCACAGCTTGCTGTGGTTTTCTCCTAGGATGACCTGCCTCGAGTGAAAGTAGAGATTGATGCCATGAAGAACTTAAGTCACCAGCACATCTGCCAGCTCTATCACGTGGTGGAGACAAGCAGGAAAATATTCATGGTCCTGGAGGTAAGAATTTGCTGCCAGGGTGCCAGGGCCCTGAGCAGCAGCCTGAGGGGTTGTGTGTGGAGTCTCCATCCCTGGAGGAAGGGACCAGGCTCTTTTCAGTGGTGCCCAGGGAGAGGACAAGGGACCAAAGGCATAAACTGGACTCCAGGACTGTTACACCTGAACAGCAGGAGCATCTTGTTTGGTGTGAGGGTGCTGGAGGGCTGGAGCAGGCTGCCCAGAGAGACTGTGGAATTTCTTTGCCTGGAGAGCTTCCAACCCCCTGGCCTCCTTCCTGTGTGATTGAGCCTTTGTGGCCCTGCTCTGGCTGGGGCTGGATGAGGTCACCTCCGGAGGCCCTTTCCACCCCCTGCCGCCTGTGACTCTGAGCTGCAGCCCTGGCCCAGGGCCTGCCGAGGTGGAGCAGAGGCAGCTGAAGCTGTGGTGTAGCTGCTGCCCAGGGCTCTTGCTGCTGTGCAGGTCCCCTGTGTGTGTTGCAGATGTCTGTGCCCCTCTCCTGCTGCAGTACTGCCCCGGGGGAGAGCTGTTTGACTACATCATCTCCAAGGACCGCCTGCCGGAGCAGGAGACACGCGGCTTCTTCCGACAGATCGTCTCGGCCATGGCCTACGTCCACAGCCAGGGATATGCCCACAGGGACCTCAAGCCAGTAAGCCTCAGCACCACCATACTGCCATGGTCTACCTCCTTCATTTCTGCACTAGAAGCCAGAGACACCGATGCCCTTTGCACCCTTGTGCTTACAGCTCTGTACCTGCATCGTCTGAAGCAGGATCACTACTGCTTACATACAGTCATGGAGGCACAGAATGGGTTGGGGTGAAAGGGACCTCAAATATCATCCAGTTCCAGCTCCCTGCCATGGGCAAGGACACCTCCCACTAGCCCAGCTTGCATGAGACCTAATCCAGCCTGGCCTTGAACACCTCCAGGCAGGGGGCCTCACAGCCTCCCTGGACAACCTGTGCCAGTGTCGCCACACTGCTGAGAATTTCTTCCTCTGCTCCAATCTCAGTCTCCCCTCTCCCAGCTCAAAGCCATTGTCCCTCATCCTGGTGCTCCCAGCCCTTGTCAGATATCCCTCCTCAGCTCTGGAGCACCTTCAGGAACTGCAAGGCTGCTCTAAGGTCTCCTTGCAGCCTTCTCTTCTCCAGGCTGCACAGCCCCAACTCTTCCAGCCTGTCTCCTCAGCAGGGGGTCTCCAGCCCTCTGAGCATCCTGGTGGTGTCCACTGGATTCTCTCCAGCAGTTCCATCTCCTTCTTGTGCTGGGAACCCCAGAACTGGAGGCAGTGCTGCAGGTGGGCTCAGAGCAGAGGGGCAGAATCCCCTCCCTGTACTGCTGCTCTCCCTGCTCTGGCTGCAGCCAGCGCACAGCTGCCTGCTGGGCTGCCAGTGACCATTGCTGGCTCCTGGGGGCGTTGTCACCACCTGACACCCCCAAGGCCTTTTCCTCCAGGCTGCTCTCCAACTACTGATCACCCAGTTGGAATTTGTGATAGGATTGCTCTGACCCAGATGCAGGAATCTTGCCCTTGGCCTTGTTGAACCTCGTGAGGTTGGCTTGGGCCCAGCTCTGCAGCCTGTGCAGGTGCCTCTGGATGGATCTCTTCCCTCCAGCCTTTCAGCTGGGCCACACAGCTTGGTGTCACCCCCATACCTGCTGAGGGTTCCCCAGTGCCATTGCCTACAGAGATGTTAAGCAGCTTTAGCTGGAGGCAGACTGTATGGTGCCACTGTGCAGTGCCCTCCTTATAGGTATTAAAAGGTTCCCATGAGCTCTCCACTGAGGATTTCTTCTCTGCAGGCTAAAAACTGCTTTCCCTTATCCTCTCCTCATGAGAAAGCTACTTCAGCCTCCAGAGCAAACTGGTTGTCATCCTCTGAGTTTCCGCTAAGAGAGAGGATTCTACCTCTGCACCACTGCTGAGACACCCCTGCACTGCTGTGTCCAGCTTTGGAGTCTTCAGCACAGACAGGGACCTGTTGGAGCAGGGCCAGAGGAGGTCACAGCAGTGCTGGGAGGGCTGGAAGCCCTCTGCTGTGAGGTCAGGCTGGGAGAGTTGAGGTTGCTCAGCCTGGAGAGGAGAAGGCTTCAGGGACACCTTCTGGTGGCCTTGCAGTGCCTAAGGGGCCCAGCAGAAAGCTGGGGACAAGCTTCTGAGCAAGGCCTGTTGTGATAGGCCAAGGGGGGATAGTTTGGACTCAAATTGAGAGATAGAGAGTGGAGAGAAGGGAGAAAGGTTTGACCCTGAGTGTGGGATGGGGACAGCCTGACCCAGGGTGCTCAGGGAAGAGGGAGCTGCCCCGTGGCTGGCACCATTCAAAGTCAGGGTTTTTTGTGGCTATTAGCAGCCTGCTGTGGCTGAGGATGTCCCTGTTGCCTGCGGGGGGTTGGTGCCTTCGACCCAAACCAGGCTGGAACTCTCTGAGTTTTAGGTAACTGCTAAAGAGAGGAAGAAATCAGATGAATGAAAATGTGTACCCCCGAGTACTGGACTGCAGAAGTCATCAGCACTTTCTCTTTCACCAGGAAAATCTGCTGATTGATGGGGACCATAATCTGAAGCTGATAGACTTTGGACTTTGTGCAAAGCCCAAGGTAAGAGAGTCACAGACCAGGCATGAATCAGCTGCTGCACACACATAGGTACCAGTCAGAAACCTGGTCCTCTGTGCTCTGGGCTTTTCCTTGAGGCTGAACTTAGTTTCTAAGAGCTTTCTGATTGTCAGATTGACCTCTAAGTGGGTGCTGTTAAACAATCCAGTGTGAAGAAGGTCTGACTGATCCAAAGTTCCTTCTCCTTATATCATTTAACTTCACTCAGGTTCTTGGAGGCCCAACATAGCTTGTCCCATGTTAGTCAGCAACATACTCTTGTGGCCAAAAATGCCAGTGGCCTCCTGGGGTGTATGAAGAAGAGTGGGCAGCAGGGCAAGGGAGATTCTCCTCTGGCTCTGCTCTGCCCTCGTGAGTCCACACCTGGGGTGTTTTGTCCAGTTCTGGGCTTCTCAGTTCAGGAGGGGCAGGGAACTGCTGTGGAAAGAGTCCAGGCTAACAAACTGGAACCTCTGTGTGAGGAGAAAAGTGTCAATGTGTACAAATATCTGAAGGGTGAGGGGCAAGAGGATGGGGCCAGGCTCTGCTCAGTGGTGTCCTGTGACAGGACAAGAGGCAAGGGGCACAAACTGGAGCCCAGGAGGTTCCGTCTGAGCAGGAGAAGCAACTTGTTTATTGTGGGGGTGCTGGAGGGTTGGAGCAGGCTGCCCAGAGAGGTTGTGGAGTCTCCTTCTCTGCAGAGCATCCAACCCCACTGGATGTGTTTCTGTGTGACCTGTGCTGTATGATCCTGCTCTGGCAGGGGAGTTGGACTGGATGGTCTCTAGAGGTCCCTTCCAACTGGGATCTTTCTGGCACCATGTTCTGTTACTGTGATTTTAGAGTAAAGCTGAGGCAAAGGAATCATGGCTTTAACAAGAAGTACTTGAAATGTTTCTCACGGACTTACTCCAGTAAAAGGCTTTAAAGATCCCTTCCAACCCAAATCAATCCATGCATATTGGGATAATTGCCCAGATAGCCTCATGCTCAGGAGATCTCAGATTGCTTCTTCCCTTTCTAACTGTGAAGAGGAGAGAGGTGGGACCTGTAGGAAAGGAGAGGGCTGCTGGGTTCACAGATGGATGAGCAGCTTGCAGTCTCAGCTGCTGGAGAATGCTCCTACTGCTAAACCATCTGCATGGGTATTTAATACCCCAACCCAAACATAAGGTGGATGTGGGTACCCAGGAGAGGAGAACAAAGCCTCCAGCGTGTCACTGGGAGTAGACCTGAGCTGTGTTAGGGACAGTGCTCCACTGTGACCTTGTTTCTGTCTGTTTTTCCTTATCAGGGCGGCCTTGATTACCACCTGAACACCTGCTGTGGCAGCCCAGCCTATGCAGCACCAGAGCTGATCCAGGGCAAGGCATACATTGGCTCTGAGGTAGGTGACAGCTTTGGAGGTCAGGGAGATGCTTTCTCTTAATGTCTTTGGAGGCGAGGAGGTTCAGATGTGGTCATTTTGGCTTCTCAAATACCAATAGATAACCTGCCCCATGTGGGCCTCAGGAGCTGTGTGACAAAGCTCAGCTATGACAGCCTGGGATAGCTTACAGAGCTCTTGGTCACAGGTCATGGAAGAGTTTGGGTAGGAAGAGACCCTCAAAGCCTTCAGTCCAAGCTCCTGCAGCCAGTAGGAACATCCCCAACCACAATAGGCTGCTCACAGCCACAAGCAACCTGACCTGCAATGGTGCCAGCCATGGGGCAGCTCCCACATCTCTGGGCACCCTGGGCCAGGCTTTCCAAACTCTCAGTGCCAAACACTTCTCCCTTCTCTCCACTCTCCATCTCTGAGTCCAAACCATCCTCCCTTGGCCTATCACAACAGACCCTGCTCAGAAGCTTGTCCCTAGCTTTTTGCTGGGCCCCTTAGGCACTGCAAGGCCACCAGAAGGTGTCCTTGGAGCCTTCTCTCCAGGCTGAACACCCCCAACTCTCCCAGCCTGGCCTCACAGCAGAGGGCTTCCATCCCTCCCTTGCTGCTGAGCCCCCAAACCCAGTGTCTGCCCACTCCTCCTCTCAATCCTTCACCATCTGCAGATGTTTTTGCATGTTTGTGCCTATAGGAAGCTACAGCTCAGCCCTCTTCCTACTCCTATATATTCTTTCAGTCATTAATTTATTCTGTTTACTACCCATGCACCAGTTTCTGGTCAACATTCTTCTCACACCAAATTCCATCATGGACCCCAGACACTCTTGTAGCTCTGTCCCAGCTAAAACCAGGCCACCCACTCTTGCTGCAGATCTTTGTCTCACCTCAAAAGGTCCTTGGGGTGTCTTCCAACCTGGTATTTCATGATTCCAGGTCCCAAGACTTGCTGCTTGCCTTCATCAGACCACCCAAAATGCCATAACTGCTGCCCTTTCAAGCTTCTTGAGCTGCTGTGCTGCTGGATGGTCTCAGTGATTTCTCCTCTTTCATTGTCCATGGCCTCTCACTCCTGGTCCTGTGTTGTCCATGGAGTCTGGCACAAGCTGGAGCAGAGAAGGTTCTGTGTAGGAAACACGTTCACTGTGAGGGTGGCAGGGCCCTGGAGCAGGCTGTCCAGAGAGGTTGTGGAGTCTCCTCTACAGACCTTCCAGACCTGCCTGCATGTGTTCCTGCCCTGGCAAGTGGTTTGGGCTGGGTGATCTCCAGATGTCCCTTACACCCCCACCACTGTGCGAGACTGTGATTTCCAAGCCTCTTTCTCCGTCATGGTCTCCAAGAGGGAATGACAGGATGAGGTGCTGTGGGCACATAGACCTTGCTGTGCCTGGGCAAACAGAGAATCATGGATTTGCTTGGGTTGGAAAAACCCTCTGAGATCACCCAGTCCAACTCAACCCCACCGTGGTCACTACACCATGGTCCTGAGTGACATGGCCATACCTTTCCAGAACACCTCCAGCCATGGGGGCTCCACCACCACCCTGGGTAGATTGTTCCAATCCCCGACCACCCTTGCAGCACAGAAATTGTTCCCCGTGGACAATCTCAACCTCCTGGTACAATTTCAGGCTGTTTTAGGGCTTTCAAGTCACTGATAGCTGTGCTGGGAGCTGCTGTAACCAGTGACATGTTGGAAATCTCTTGTGGTGAGTTTGATTCCATTTCTGCCAGTGAAATCCTTCTAGGCTGGAGGTAATGCAGCAGTTTGGTGAACTGAGGAGAGGACATTGCTTGTGTGCATTGGCAATTGAATGTGTGTTGTGTGCTTCCCCTTGGGACAGATGAGTTGTGCCCAGAAGGAGCCTGCTGGTTGTGAGTGGTGTGTGGGCTCTGCAAGCCAGGTCTGTGAATTTCCACTTGCTTTTTTGTTCTGTAGGCAGATATCTGGAGCATGGGGGTGCTGCTGTATGCTCTGCTGTGTGGCTTCCTGCCCTTTGATGATGACAATGTCATGGGCGTGTACAGGAAGATTATGGTAAGTACCTGGTGAATTTCTACAGTGGAGTGACTGCAGCAGGCAGTGCAAATGGCTCTCTGGGCCTCAGCAGGGCCTTTGACACAGACCCCACAGCATTCTGCCCTGAACTGCAGAGATGTGAATGTGCAAATCCATGATTCTCTGTTTGCCCAGGCACAGCCAGGGGATGAGGAAGGGGCTGGATGGTCACAGCCAGAGAGCAGTAGTTCATAGTTCCGTTTCCAGATGGAGATGGGTGACAGGTGGTGTCCTCAGGGGTCTGCACTGGCACCAGTGCTACTCACTGTCTTTGTAAGTGAGACAAACTAAGGCACCTCAGCAAGGCTGCAGGTGACACCAAGATGAGTGGTGCTGTTGATAAGACTGAAGGATGTGATGGGAGCCACCCAGAGGGACCTGGGCAGGTTGCAGAGATGGCTGAGGGGAACCTCCTGAGGTTCAACAAGGCAAAGGGCAAGGTCCTGCACTGAGTCACAGCAGCCCTGGATATCAATCCAGGCTGCAGGTGATGAGATTGAGAACAGCCCTGTGGAGAAGGACTTGGGGTGCTGGGGGTGAGAAGCTGAACAGGAGGCAGCAATGGGCATTGGCAGCCCAGAAGGCCAAGGGCAGCCTGGGCTGCATCCAAAGCAGCCTGGCCAGAGATGGAGAGAGGGGATCCTGCCCCTCTGCTCTGCTCTGCTCTGTGGAGACCTCACCCTGCAGGGCTGTTTCAGAGCAGGTTGGACGAGGTCTTGAGCAACCTTGGCTTAAAGATCATCTTGCTCCAACCCCCCTGCCGTGGGGAAATCCCAGAGGAGTTGATCTTCAAGGTCCCTTCCAATCAAGACAACCAAGTTTTGAGCCTTAGTTTGGGTGCAGCTGAAACAAAATCGTGTGCAGCTTCCACCCTGCTTTAGTTTTAATTTTTGTGTTTGTGAAATGAAATCCAGTGGAAATGAGGCCACTTAGAGTCGTGGGGTTTGAATTTCACATGTTGCAGATCCTGGAATTCATTGCGAGGTTGGGAAAGGGAACGGATGGTGAGGGGAAAAGGGAGGAGCTGGGGATGGGTGGGGAAAGGGAGGGGATGTGGGGTTAAAAAGGAGAGGCTGTGGATGTGGGGCAAAAAGGGAGGGTTTGGGGGAAAAGGAGGAGGAGATAGGGATAAGGGGGAAAAGGGAGAGAGGATGGGAGGGAGAAGGAGGAACAGAGTCTGGGGGAAAAGAAAGGGGGGTAGGGGTTGGGGGGAAAGAAGGAGGAGATGGGGATAATGGGAGGGGAAAGGAGGGACTGGTAGGGAAGGGACAATGAGGTGGTGGGGACGTCTGAGTGCAGCTGTGCTTGGAGTGGTCTGGGTGGTAGTGCCCCTTCAGCAGAGTGGAGCCTGCCAGTATCTTCCCCTGGCACTGCCCCAGCTATGAAAAGTACCATGAAGGATGGGTGGTTTTGGAGTTTCACAACTCCAGCCCATTCTCATGGAGAAGTGATCCTTGGTGAGTGTGGTTTGTGGTTTAGGCTGTGCCTCAGGTCTGAAAAAAAGGCATTTTTACTACTTACTGCCTTCTGGTCAGAATTAAAAGAAACCAAACTCACAAATAAATTTAAACAGTGAACTAAAAACAAAACAACAGATCCACACAAATGTTTGTTTATTTACTTAAAACCTGCAGACAAGTGAATGTCAATATTTTTTAACAACACAAATGTAAATAAATTCAAAGATGCCACAAAAATAAATACATTGAAAGCACGAAAGGCCAAACTGAAATCACAAAATGACTTAAAAAAAGTAGAAATGAATAAAAGGGGATCATGAATGTATTTAAAAACAATACAGAAATAAGTAAGTCTAAAAAAATGAATTTAAAAACAATACAACACCTTTTAAAAGCCATAAATAAATGCATTTAAAATAGAGGGGGGAAAAAAGCCACATAAATAAACTTTGAGAAAAGCACCATACATAAATAAGTTTGAAAACCCCAGAAATAAATAAGTTTTGAAATAAACCAAAAATGAATAAGCTGGGAAAAAAAAAAACAGGCATAAGTTGAAAAAAACAAACCAGTAATAAGGCTGGAAAAAAACAAATGAGAAATAAAGAAGGTTGAAGAGGGGAAAAACCCAAACCAGGAGTAAAATAGGCTGAAGAGGGGAAAAAAACAGAAGTAAAGAAGGTTGAAGTGGAAAGAACCAAACTTGAAGTAAAGAAGGCTGAAGAGGGGAGAAAACCAAACCAGAAGTAAAGAAGGCTGAAGAGGGGAAAAACCAAAACCAGAAGTAAAGAAGGTTGAAGAGAGGGAAAAAACAAACCAGGAGTAAAGAAGGCTGAAGAGGGGGAAAAAAACCCAAACCAGAAGTAAAGAAAGCTGAAGAGGGGGAAAAAAAACCAAATCAGAAGTAAAGAAGGTTGAAGAGGGGAAAAAAAAACAAGCAGAAGTGAAGAAGGTTGGAGAGGAGAGGAAAGAAAACTCAAGCCAGCAGATGAGAAGGAGGTTGGAGAGGAGGGGAAAGACCATCTAAGGCAGCAGGAGAGGAGAGGAGAGGAGAGGAGAGGAGAGGAGAGGAGAGGAGAGGAGAGGAGAGGAGAGGAGAGGAGAGGAGAGGAGAGGAGAGGAGAGGAGAGGAGAGGAGAGGAGAGGAGAGGAGAGGAGAGGAGAGGAGAGGAGAGGAGAGGAGAGGAGAGGAGAGGAGAGGAGAGGAGAGGAGAGGAGAGGAGAGGAGAGGAGAGGAGAGGAGAGGAGAGGAGAGGAGAGGAGAGGAGAGGAGAGGAGAGGAGAGGAGAGGAGAGGAGAGGAGAGGAGAGGAGAGGAGAGGAGAGGAGAGGAGAGGAGAGGAGAGGAGAGGAGAGGAGAGGAGAGGAGAGGAGAGGAGAGGAGAGGAGAGGAGAGGAGAGGAGAGGAGAGGAGAGGAGAGGAGAGGAGAGGAGAGGAGAGGAGAGGAGAGGAGAGGAGAGGAGAGGAGAGGAGAGGAAGCCCAAGCCAGCAGAAGCAAGTACCTTCAAATTTGAAAACAAAGCACAAATAATTTAGTCTAAATAATAATAAAGATATGAAGAGCCCATAAATAAATCATGATTAAAACCCAACTAAACCTAAATAATAAATGAAATTTAAAAACTCAGTTAAATTGAAATGGACAAAGCCCAAACAAATAAATTGAAATAACAAGTAACCCCCCAAATAAATACATACATAAATGCAAAATAATAAGTGTATTCCTAAAATATATTTTAGGTTGAAAGAACAGCTCACAGAGAGGAGAAAGTAATACTTCAATTTCTCTAGGAAACACCAGAATAACATTTAATAATGAATCATTAAGGAGCATTTCAGTTAGAGAAACTTACATGATAAATACAGCACACCCCACACACACACCCCAAAATAACACCACCACCTGGCAGCAGCTCACCTGCCATCCCTGTGGTGTGGTCCCTGCCTTCACCCTGGGGTGAGAACTCACCCTGGGTGTCACCTGCCTGTGCCCAAAGCAGTGCCAGGGCTGAGCAGGCACCCACAGTGCTGCCCACCCTGCACCCACTGCCACTGCCCACGGCATCAGTGCCTTAGGGCTGTGAGGTCCAGGTGAGCAGCAGAAGTGATGCAGGAGGCACAGACCAGCATGCAAGCTGCCTTTTCTGTGCCCAGAGCTGGGTTTTGAGCTTGCTGCTCATGGGCTTTATTGCCAAAGCTGAGCTGGCAGGTGCCTGCTCTTCCTGCCCAGCCCAGGGCAGCTGTCACTGTCACCCAGGAGCTTCGACTACTCAGGGCTCATTCTGCATCCCCTTCTTTCCCACAGAGAGGAAAATACACTGTTCCCAAGTGGCTGTCTCCCAGCAGTGCTCTGCTGCTCAACCAGATGCTGCAGGTAAAGTAGCTGCTTCTGCCTACTGGCTCACACCTTGCCAGGCTGCATCCATGGGCCAAGGGTGATGGGATGAGGTTAACAGGGCCAAGTGCCCTTGGGTGTTTCCCCTGGGTCACAGCAACCCTATGAAGGCTCAAGGCTGGGGCAGAGTGGATGGAAAGTGCCCAGAAGAAAAGGCTCTGGAGGTGCTGTGTGACAGCAGCAGGGTGAGTCAGCAGTGCCTGGGTGGCCAAGAAGGGCACCAGCATCCTGGGCTGGGTCAGCAAGAATCAGCTTCTGGCAGCAGGAACAGGGCAGGGACTGTGCCCCTGTGCTGGGCACTGCTGAGGGGGCAGAACTTGAGTGCTGCATTCAGTTCTGGGTCTCACCCTCCCAGAAGGACACTGAGGGACTGGAGCAGATCCAGAGAAATGCAACAAAGGTGGAGAAAGATCTGGAGAAGAGGGCTGGGGAGGAGCAGCTGAGAGAGCTGGGGATGTTTAGTGTGGAGAAGAGGAGGCTGAGGGGAGACTTTTTTGCTCTCTGCCGCTCCCTCAGAGAAGTCTGGAGCCAGATGGCCTCTAAACAGCAGTTATGGAGGCTAGGCCTGCCTGAGGAACTGGACTGAAATGCTGCCAGGGGAGGTTGAGATTGCCCATGAGGAACTATTTCTGTGCTGCAAGAGTGGTCAGGGATTGGCACAGGTAACCCAGGGAGGTGTTGGTGTGCCCATGTCTGGAGGTGGTCCAGAAAGGTATGGCCATGGCCCCTGGGGCCATGGTTTAGTGTCCCTGTCAGGGTTGGGTTGGTGTCTGCACTGGATGAGCTTGGAGAGCATTTCCAACCCAAAGAAGCTTGTGGTTCCACAGAACACCACATAGAGGAGGGACTGATGCCTTCTGCCAGAAGTTGAGGAGAGTGATTTGTGTAGAAACCCTTTACAGGCTTAAGAAAGCCTTCAGGCAGCCAGCACTTGGTCGCTCCGAACTCTGCTCTGTAACTGAAAGCTTCATGAGCACATGAAGATGGCTTCACATCAGATATGGATTTGGGCTGGATCTGAGCAACCAAGACCACATTCCAGATTCCTGGGACAGGAGTCACAGAACCACAGATTTGTTTGGGTTGGAAGAGCCCTGCAAGCTCATCCAGTCCAACCAGCAGCCCAGCACTGCCATGGCCACGCCTTTCTGGAACACCTGCAGGGACAAGGGTGCCACCATCATCCTGGGCAGCCTCTTCTAGTCCCTGACCACTCTTGCAGCACAGAAATTGTTCCTCATGGCCAACCTCAACCTCCCCTGGCACCATTTCAGGCCAGTTCCTCAGGCAGGCCTAGCTTCCATAACTGCTATTCAGAGGCCACATGTTTGACCTTCCCTTTGACACAGTTGAAGTTTCCTTGTCGGTTCTAACCACCCTAAAGCTCTGAGCAGCAGACAAATGGTTCCATCAGTTTTCCTCAGTCACTGAAGGATCAGCTTGTTCTTCATTGCCCCCCAGGTGGACCCCAAGAAGCGAATTACAGTCAAACATCTGCTGAGCCACCCCTGGCTGATGCAAGGCTACTCTGATGCTGTCCAGTGGCAGAGCAAATATACAGTGAGTAAACCTGTGGCATCATTCATGAAGTGTTTCATGTCAGTTCCACAGGCCTTCTGCCATCCTTACACCATAGGGGGTGAAAACTTCTCTCCAGAGATGGCCTTTGGGGTGGCCCTGACTACTTTATGGCCACAAAGCTGCTGAGGATTCTGGGGCAGATCTCTGAGGAGCAAAGACTGAGAACCTTGGAGCTGTGGGGCCTGGAGAAGAGCATCCCCAGAGTGGACCTGAGCAATGCTCAGCAAGTACTAAAGGACCTGTGGGGAGCAAGAGGATAGGGTCAGACTCTTCCTAGCAGTGCCCAGTGACAGGGCAATGGGCACAAACTGAAGCCCAGGAGATTCCACCTGAGCATCTCAAAGCCATTGTCCCTCATCCTGACACCCGCCCAAAGTCCCTCCCCAGCTCTCCTGGAGCCCCTTCAGGTGCTGCAAGGCTGCTCTGAGGTCTCCCTGCAGCCTTCTCTTCTCCAGGCTGAACTGCTCCCAACCTGTCCCCACGGGGGAGGTTCTCCAGCTCTCCAAGTGTGTTGGTGGCCTCCTATTGACCCTCTGCAGCAGCTCCAGGTCCTTCTTGTGCTGGGGGCCCCTGAACTGGAGGCAGTGCTGCAGGTGGGCTCAGAGTAGAGCAGAGCAGAGGGGCAGAATCCCCTCCCTGTGCTGCTCCTCTCCCTGCTCTGGCTGCAGCCCAGCACACATCTGCCTGCTGGGCTGCCAGCAACCATTGCTGGCTCCTGGGGAGTTTGTCACTACCTGACACCCCCAAGGCCTTCTCCTCCAGGCTGCTCTCCAGCTACTGCTCACCCAGCCTGCATCTGTGCTGGGATTGCCCTGAGCCAGCTGCAGGAATCTTGCCCTTGACCTTGTTGGACTTTGTGACGTTGTCTTGTGGCCAGCTTTGCAGACTGTGCAGGTGCCTCTGGATGGATCTCTTCCCTCCAGCCTGTCATCTGGGCCACACAGTTTGGTGTCACCCCCATACCTTCTGAGGGTTCCTCAGTGCCACTGCCCAAGTCAGCCACAAAGATGTTAAGCAGCACTGCCCCCGTACCCACTCCTGAGGCATCAGTGCTGTTGAGCACTTTGTCAGCAGCATGGGCAGAGGGATTGAGGCAGCCTCAGAGATGTTGGTCCTGTTTCTGTCTTGTGTTGTGCTTGTGTGAGAGGCTCAGGCAATATGGAGGTAAAGCTCCACCTAGCTGCCCTGGCAAGCTATGAGCAGCTCTGCAGCCCATGCTTCCCTCTGGCCACTGGATGCCACTGTTCCTCCAGCTAAAGAAGAGGTTCCCTGTGCTCCCAGCTTCCCTTCCAACTGCCTCTGGAAGTGATGAGCACCTCTGGCAGCTCGGAATGTTCATGATCAGATGAGAGGGTGGCTTCCACACTGCTGAAAATCTCCTCTGCTGTCAGCTTTCCTGACCTGAATTTGCAGCCTCTCTCCAAGGAGGGGTCAGACTGTGGAGCTGTGTGTGACTCCTCCAGTTTGATCCCTGCAAGGGTTAGCTCTGATGTTGGCTATTTAAAATAGAGGGTGTAAGATCATGGGTAATTGGCTCATCCCACCGGGATTCCTGGCAGTGCCACGGGCAGATGTGGATTGTGAGAGCCCATGGAAGCCTCATGCTTCAGTAGACATCCTGCCCTGGATCAGCAGTGGCGTGGGCAGCAGGAGCAGGGCAGGGACTGTGCCCCTGTGCTGGGCACTGCTGACACCACAGCTTGAGTGCTGGGTTCAGTTCTGGGACACTCTCTCCTGCAAGGACACTGAGGGGCTGAAGCAGGTCCAGAGAAGGGCAACAAAGCTGGGGAAGGGTCTGGAGAAGAGAGCTGGGGAGGAGCAGCTGAGGGAGCTGGGGGTGTTTAGTGTAGAGGAGGCTGAGGGAGACCTCATTGCTCTCTGCAGCTCCCTGAGAGGAGGCTGCAGCCAGGTGGGGGTTGTGCTCGTCTGCCTGGTCTCAGGTGATGCAAGAAGAGGAACTGGCCTGAAATGGTGCCAGGGGACATCGAGTTTGGCCATGAGGAACTATTTCTGTGCTGCCAGAGTGGTCAGGGATTGGCACAGGCTGCCCAGGGGGGTGGTGGAGTCCCCATGGTCAGAGGTGTTCCAAAAGAGTGTGGCCATGACCCTTGGGGCCATGGTTTAGTTGCCATGGTGGGGCTGGGTTGGTGTTGGACTGGGTGAGCTTGGGTAGCCTTCTCCAACCCAGTCAATTCCATGACAGTGTGATCCTCTGTTGTTGCAGCTGGAACACCTTGATGAAGACTGCGTGGCAGAGCTTTCTGTGTTCCACCAACAGAGCAGGGAGAGCATCCTGGAGCTGATAAGACAGGTAAGAATTAAGTATCAAACATTTGTAGCAATTAAACAGAGTCAGACAGTGAAATCTGCTGTATTCAGAGTGATGCTGACTTATTTTCTTCTGAGTTTCTAAACTTTTTGAGATTTAAGGATCTCCAGCAGGCCTCCAGCTTACAACTACAGCTCTAGAGTCAAAATTGTGGTTTGGGTTGGTTTCCTCCCCCCACCCTCCTTTTTTTCTTGCTTTAATTGTGCTCATGATGTTTCTTGCTACTGTATTTGCAGTGCTTTTGTTTCTGTATTTGCTTACTGTTATTTCCCCAGCTTATTAAAATGACAATAAAAGGAAAACTGTGATTTTTCCACCATATAAAAATCCTTCTGAATCCCTTCAAAGTCAGAAGAGGCTTTCAGAAATGTACAGCTGGGCTGCCTCTTTGCTTTGAAGTGGTTCAATAAGTAAAGAAGGGGGATAAAAAAGTGATAAGACAAAAGTATCAGAGCATCTCCCAGACCTAAACTACTTCTGGTGGGTCTTTTGGGTTTTTTTGTGTGTGTGTTATTATTCACAGATTTACAAAACAAAGCCAAAGTATCTTTAGTCATTTGTGAGTACGCATGACAAAAACTGACCCTGACTGCTCCTGGAATTGAACTTCGATGTCAGCAGTGCTCCTGTGAGCTGTAGAGGACTCTTAAGGCAGGACACATTTCCCAGCCTCACCCTGACTGAAAAGTCTCTCTTCAGACTGAATTGATTGATTCTTTGTGCATAGAGTCACAGAATGGTTTGGGTTGGAGGAGACCTTAAAGATCATCCAGTTCCAGTGCCCTGCCATGGGCAGGGATACCAGCCACCAGCCCAGGCTGCTCAAGGTCTCATCCAACTTGGCCTTCAACACCCTCAGGCAGGAGGCATCCACAGCCTCTCTGGGCAGCCTGTCCCAGAGTCTCACCAACCTCCTACTGAAGAACTTCTTCCTCAGCTCCAGTCTGACCCTGCTCTGCCTCAGCTTCAAACCATTCCCTCTTGGTCAGTCTCTAGACACCCTTAAGAAAAGTCCCTCTGCAGCCTTCCTGCAGGATCCCTTCAGGCACTGCAAGGCAGCTCTGACATGTCCTTGGGGCCTTCCCCTCTCCAGGCTGAACACCTCTGGCTCCCTCACTTTATCCTCAAGCAGAGCTGCTCCAGCCCTTGGATTGTCTTTGCAGCCTCCTCTGTACTCTCTCCAACAGCTCTGTGTCCTCCTGCTGGGGACACCAGCACTGGAGGCAGAATTGGAGGTGAGGTCTCAGCAGAATCTCCTCTCTTGCCCTGCTGCCCACACTCCTCTGGGTGCAGCCCATCACAGATGGTGGCAATGACAACGTCAGCCTGTCACTTGCTAGTAAGGAGAAGAGGTCATCCCTCATCCTTTCTCCCAGCTCCTTTCATCCCTTAGATGATAAAACATCAAGTATGCCCATCAGGTAGAACAACCTGTAGTAACTCATAAGTTTTCTGGAGGTTGATTTTGCTTTGTCTTTGCTGTGCTTCTAAAGAGGGGATTATGTTTGTTCTGCTTTCTTCTCTTCCCAGTGGAAATATGACCAGATCTCAGCCACCTACCTCTTGCTTCGATCCAAGAAGGCTCGTGGCAAAGGAGTCTCCTTAAGGGTTCCACCAGTTCTGAAGGGCCATGGCAGCACCACATCACCTGCAGACCTCGAGGTAGATTTTCAAACTCACCAGAGCAAAAAACTTAAGTTAAACCTCAACGAGTTTGTTACCAATAATTAACAGCTTATAGAACAGTAAGGTTTAGAGTTTAATGAAGCTTTCCTGATGAAATCTTGCTTTGCATTGTGTAATCTCAGCTGAATCTTTTCTTTTCAGCCTGAAAAAGTCATGACAAAGGGAGAGGTGCCAGGCCTCAATCAGCTGCCACCTGCCTTTGGGTCCATGGAGATTCTTGATGCAGCTTCAGCATCTGAAGAGTCTCCAGCAGAAGAGTTCCTTCTACAAGCACAGAGGAAAAAGCAGGTGTTTGGAGAACAGATAACCTGTTCCTGCAAAAATAAGTAGATGCCCTTATCCCAAAGCCTCTTCTCACTGTAAAAATGATGTCTTCAAGAGGTGTGGTGCACCCTGGCCAAGGGAAGCCACAGAGTGGGTAAAGAAATGTTTGAAGTGTCTAAGCAAAATTGTGCCTTCCTTTAGGCCGTGGTTCATGTGATGAGAAGTTGAGCTTTGGCTTCTTGAGGTGCATGAAACCAGCAGCTGGAGGATGAGGCAGTGAGGAGGAAAAGTGATGGGGGAAAGATAAGGTACAGCAAGCAAAGATGGTCAATGGCTGGAGCAGCTTTGCTGTGAGGACAGGCTGAGGGAGCTGGAGGTGTTCAGCGTGGAGAGGAGAAGGCTCCAGAGGCACCTCAGAGCTGCCTTGCAGTACCTGAAGGGATCCTGCAGGAAGGCTGCAGAGGGACTTTTCCTGAGGGTGCCTAGAGACAGGCCCAAGGGGAATGGTTTGAAGCTGAGGCAGAGCAGGGTCAGACTGGAGCTGAGGAAGAAGTTCTTCAGTAGGAGGTTGGTGAAACTCTGGGACAGGCTGTGGATGCCTCCTGCCTAAGGATGGTCAGAGTCAGGCTGGGTGAGGCCTTGAGCAGCTGAGTCTAGTAGAGAGGAATCCCTGCCCATGGTGAGGAGGTTGGAGCAGATGAACTCTGAGGTCCCTTCCAGCCTGAGGCATTCTGTGATGCTCTAATCAAGATCTTGGAGCAAGGCTGGAGCTAGGCAGGTAGGTCTTTGAAGTTGGAAAGGACCTTGAAGATCATCCAGTTCCAGGCCTCCTTGAAGATCAAGTTCCATCCTCCCTGCCATGGGCAAAGTCCTTGGCAGGGGGGTAGGAACTCAATGATCATCAAGCCCAGGTTGCTGAAGGCCTCATCCAGCCTGCCCTGGAACACCCCCATGGAGGGAGCATCCACAGCCTGTTCCAGTGTCCCACCACCCTCACTGTGCAGAACTTCCTCCTGATGTCCAAGCCTAAATCTGCCTTAAATGTGGAAGCTGAAGGATTTGGCAGAGCAGGTCAAGAGATGGGCAGACTACTGGAGATTGTTCTGGAGGGTCTGAGAAGTCTGGAAAGATTCTGGGCTGGTTTGCTCAGTAACCAAGGGGCAATGGTTTGGAATGAGAGCAGAGCAGATTGAGATTGGATGTGAGGAACAAGCTATGCACAGGAGGGTGCTGGGACACTGGAACAGGTTGCCCTGGAGATGCTCAAGGCCAGGCTGGACGAGGCTCTGAGCAACCTGATCTAGTGGAGGACGCCCTCCACTAGAGTGCTGAGGGGTTGGACTGGATGAGCTTTGGAGATCCCTTCCAGCCCAGGCCATTCTGTGACTCTAAGGTTCCATGGTTGGTTGCTTCCCTGACTCAGTGTCTTTTGTCACATCTCTTGTAGCATCCAAGCCATGATGCTGATCTGGAGGACAGGGAATTCCCAGCATCCACTCCAGTGACAAGAAAAGTGGCCTCAAGAAAGGATGGAAACAAAGAGAACATTAACACACAGGCAGCTCTAGGGAAGGAGATGCCCCTGATGCTGCCTTCTCCAAAGACTCCTTTCCCAAAGAGACAGCTTGAGGCACAAGTGCCAACCACTCCCTTCCAGACCTTGGCAGGTATGTCTTGAATATCAGTGATGATAGCACAGGCTTTGCTCCAGGAATGGTTGTAAATTCCAATGGGAATGTAGCCTGGATTTTCTAGTACCATCGAATGGGTTGGATTGGAAGGGACCTTGAGGATCATCCCCTTCCAACCCCCCTTGCAGGTCATCCAGTTCCATGGCTTTACCCATGGCAGGGAGCTGGATCTGGATGTCCAGGTTGCTGGGGCCTCATCCAACTTACCCTTGAACACCTCCAGGGAGGGGACATCCACAGCCTATGCCAGTGTCTCCCCACCTTCCCTATCTTCTCCTCAAGCTTCCATCCTGGAGAAGAGCAACTCCATTCAAGGACTTGCTTGGTGTTGATCCTGGAGGGCCCAGTAGCAGAGCAGAGAGGCCACTCTAACCTTCTTCCACCTCAAGCTTCTGATGGTGACCTGCAGTGGTTGCTCCAGGTCTTGTGTGGGGAGCTCAGCTGCAGGGTTTTGGTATTGTTTTGTTTTCAGTGCAGAAGGAGATGGTTTAATATCTTGTATGTAAAACCTGTCATTGTGAGGTAGGGTAGAGGGGGGCCTGGGTGTAAGAAGCAGTTGATGGCAGTGAGACATCCTTCTGAAGGAGAGAAAATCCTTCATGCAGCAACAAACTCAGCTGTGGTTTGGGTGCTTTTCTTGCAGAGAGCCAGTTCCCTGCTGCCACCCCAACGAAGAGGCCTGCAAGCCCCACAGAGCCAGATGGATGCACAGCAGCTGAAGTTCTGCACCAGGCAAGGTAAAAGGTGTTGGTGTCCACTTCTGACTCACAGGAGGACTGCCCTCTTCATCCACTGCCTGGTTACCACAACAGGCTTCTGTTTCCCTCCTCCTGGTTAAAAACCTCCCTCAAACTTACTCTGACATTCACCAGAAAGCACTGAAGGCAGACAGAAGTTGGGCAACTGGGTTTAGTTTTCAAGCTTTTAGGGTTTATAAGGTAAATAATTTCCTTCATAGCACATTGCTGTGTGCCTTCAGGTGAGCTCCTCCTTGTTCCAGTGCCATAGGGAGCTGCAGGTTCTAAGCACATCTCTGGGCTTGGATCTCAGCTTACTCTCACAGGACCTATCAGGCTGCCCTTAGAGTCATGGAATGCTTTGGGTTAGAAGGGACCTCCAAAGGTCACCCAGTCCAAAACCCTATGGACAGCAGGGACACCTCTAGCCAGAGCAGGCTGCACAGGGACACCTCCAGCCTGACCTTGAATGTCTCCAGGGATGGAGCCTCCACCACCTCCCTGGGCAGCCTGGGCCAGAGTCTCTCCACCCTCACTCTGCACAACTTCCTCCTGATGTCCAACCTAACTCTGCCCTGCTCCACTTCCAAACCACTGCCCCTCAGCCTAGCCCCACAGGCCCTTCTCAACAGTCCCTCCCCAGCCTGCCTGCAGCTCCCCTGCAGCTATTGAAATGCAGCTCTAAGCCCTCCCTGCAGCCTTCTCTTCTCCAGGCTGCACAGCCACAACTTTCCCAGCCTGTGCCCACAGCAGAGGTTCTGCAGCCCTCTCAGCATCCTGGTG
The DNA here is from genome assembly GCF_015220805.1 of Pogoniulus pusillus. Classification (NCBI taxonomy): domain Eukaryota; kingdom Metazoa; phylum Chordata; class Aves; order Piciformes; family Lybiidae; genus Pogoniulus; species Pogoniulus pusillus. The sequence continues at coordinate 41,187,930 of NC_087309.1, forward strand.
GCCTCCTCTGGACCCTCTCCAGCAGCTCCAGGGCTCTCTTGTGCCCGTTGGTCCCACGGCTCGACGCAGCCCTGCAGATGAGGTCTCCCCAGTGCAGAGCAGAGGGGCAGGATCCCCTCTCTCCATCTCTGGCCAGGCTGCTTTGGATGCAGCCAGGCTGCCCTTGGCCTTCTGGGCTGCCAGTGCCCATTGCTGCCTCCTGTCCAGCTTCTCATCCCCAGCACCCCAAGTCCTCCGCAGGGCTGCTCTCAATCTCATCACCTCCAGCCTGGATTGATAATCCAAGGCTGCCCTGACCCAGGTGCAGGACCTTGTCCTTACTGCACCTCAGAAACTTCTCCTCAGCCAGCCCTCCAACTTGGTCAGGTCCTTCTGGACAATATCCTGGCCCTGTGGCATACAACAGCACCACTCAGCTCAGTGTCACCTGCAGCCTTGCTGAGGTGCCTCAGAGTGTCTTGTTGACAAAGATACTGAGCAGCACTGGTGCCAGTGCAGACCCCTGAGGACACCACTTGTCACCCATCTCTGTCTGGACATGGAGCCATGGACTACTGCTCTCTGGCTGTGACCATCCAGCCCCTTCCTCATCCCCTGGCCAGCACACCCTGCACAGCCACGTCTCTGCAACTCAGGGCAGGATGCTGTGGGAGCTGTGTCAAAGGCCTTGCTGAGGTCCAGAGAGATGGCATCCATGCTGCAGTCACTCCACTGTGGAAAGCCACTAGGCTGGCCAGGCAGGATCTGCCCTTGGTGCAGCCATGCTGGCTGTCTCTAGTCACCTCCCTGTCCCACACCAGCCTTAATGTTCCCAGGAGAATCTGTCCCCGATGTTCCCAGGCACAGAGGTGAGGCTGTCAGATTGATTGTTTCTAGGGTCCTGTTTTATCACCCTGTTTAAAAATGGGCACCACATTTCCCTTCTGCCAGTCTCCAGGGACTTCACCTCCCTGCCAGGACCTTTGCAACACCATGGAGAGGACACTTCCCTTTGTTCTTTTTGATCCTGCCAGTGCCTGGTGAAGTTTTAGTGATGTACCTGGATAATTAACTTCTAATTGCTGAATTAAAAATGAATTTGTTGCATTTAAACAGGGCCCTTCCAGGGGATTTAGATCTCAACCCAGCTCAGGTGGGCAGCAGCCAGAAGAAGAGAAAAGCCAAGATATTTGGAAGCCTTGAAAGAGGCCTGGATAAGGTGATCACAATGCTGACACCAAGCAAGAAGAGGAGGTGCACTAGGGATGGCCCAAGGAAACTCAAGGTATGGCTGCTGGTCTGTGGGCTTAGGTTTCTGTAGTCCAGCATTCATGGAATGGTTTGAGTTGGAAGTTGCCCATGGCAGGGAGCTTGGAACTAGATGATCTTCCAGCCCATTTTGCTGAAGCCTAGAAAGAGCATCCACAACTTCCCTGGGCAATCTGTTCCAGTGTCTCAGCATGGCCAGAGATGGATGGAGGGCATCCTGCCCCTCTGCTCTGGAGAGACCACATCTGCAGTGCTGTGTCCAGTTGTGGGGCCACCAACACAAGAGACCTGAACTTGATGGAGAAGGGGCTCCAGAGGAGGCCACCAAGATGATGATAATGTGAGGGCTGGAGGACCTGCAGGCAGGCTGAGAAGGGCCTGTGGGGCTAGGCTGAGGGGCAGTGGTTTGGAAGTGGAGCAGGGCAGAGTTAGGTTGGACATCAAGAGGAAGTTGTGTAGAGTGGGGGTGGGGAGACCCTGGCCCAGTCTGCCCAGGGAGGTGGTGGAGGCTCCATCCCTGGAGGCATTAGTGGTAAGGCTAGACAAGGCTCTGAGCAACTTAATGTAGCTGAGGATGTCCCTGCTGCCTGCAGGGGGTTTGTACTGGGTGGCCTTTAGGAGGTCCCTTCCAGGCCAAACCATTCCCTGATCCTATGAACACTACTGTTGTGTGTGTAGCACTCCAGATCAACCTGCAAGTGTCACACCAGGAGGAATCTGCAGCTGCACACGTGGCTGATGTGTTTGAGAGGCAGGAGGACCACAGGAGAAGCTCTGTGGCAGTTGGTGCTGTGCTCCTTCCGGTGGCTGTCTGCTTCAGGTGGCAGGAGGCTGCCTGTGGGTAAAAGAGCCCCCTTTGTGCTTTGCAGCCTGAATACATGGAGCTCAGCCACTGCAGTGCAGCTGGGAGCTTGCCCAAGAGGCCCTTGTCAGAGGCAAAATGGCAGCCACACAAGTTCAGGGCAGTCTGTGGGGCTGCAGACTTGAGCAGCTTGTCAGGCAGGAGAGTCCTGGCTGCACATCATTCTGGAGCTGGCTCATGTGTCTCCAGAAGTTTTCCTTTCAGGAGCAGTTTCCCTTCCCCCATAGCACAGGCAGAATGAGTAGTGCCTGTTTAGGAGCCCTGGAGCAGTGCAGAGGGAGATGGGACATGCTGGCACAGTGCTGCAGCGCACGTGGCAAGGCCTGCAGGGCTCCCTAAGAAGCAGGCCACTGAGCATCCCCGTCCTGCCTTCATTGCTCAGGCTGCTCTACCACCTTGTTCCCTCTCCTCTGCCTCTGTGACTTCAGCAGGCAGATGGGGCAATGTGATGGTTTGGGGGTTACCCCTCCCCTCCCACACTTTTGTATTTGCCCCAGCTAACTCAGACGGACCCTGGGAATATAGATGAAGCAATTTATTTACAGCTAGCAGAATTTACAAGCAGCTATTTACAATATATACAGTTATATACAATTATATACAGAAATATACAAAGGATAAACAATACAAAAGCACAACTCCCCTCCCAGAAACCTGAGTCCCCAGGAGGGGCTCTCAAACCACCCCAACACCTCCCCCGGCCCCTCTCAACCTTACCCCAGTTCTCAGGAAGAAGAGAGGTGCAGCCAAGAGGTTAGGGAGCAAGGTTAGTAGGAGCAGGGTTAATGAGATGTGACCAGGTCTAAGGCAAAAGCAAGAGTGAGAAACAAAATGGAGAATGTTTTCTTCTTCTTCCCAGAGTTCTCAGCGAGACTGTGAGAGAAGTTGACATCAATTGTTTTCATTTCACTGCCTGTTATCTAGTTCTGTTACCAAAACATTCTAGCTTGCTTCAAACTAGCACAGGCACCCATGGCCTGGTACAGTGACACAGATGTTCCCTCATAGAATCATAGAATCAACCAGGTTGGAAGAGACCTCCAAGATCATCCAGTCCAACCTAGCACCCAGCCCTAACCAATCAACTAGACCATGGCACTAAGTGCCTCATCCAGGCTTTGCTTGAACACCTCCAGAGACAGTGACTCCACCACCTCCCTGGGCAGCCCATTCCAATGCCAATCACTCTCTCTGTGAAGAACTTCCTCCTAACATCCACTCTAGACCTCCCCTGGCACAACTTCAGACTGTGTCCCCTTGTTCTATTGCTGGTTACCCGGGAGAAGAGGCCACCCCCCACCTGGCTACAATGCCCCTTCAGGTAGTTGCAGACAGTAATAAGATCACCCCTGAGCCTCCTCTTCTCCAGGCTAAACACCTCCAGCTCCCTCAGCCTCTCCTCATCTGAAAGCTGTCCATGAGACCCCTCAGTGGGCAACTCTTTTTACCACACTTAAGTGTGACACCAATCCCCTGCAGCAGTAAGCTCATGAGCAGTGAGTTACCTCAGTGCTTTTAACATGACCATGCCTTATCCCAAGAAGCCCCTGGAGAAGCCACTGAGGTCCCTGAGAAGCTACTGAGATCCCATAGAAGCCACTAAGGTATACTAAGGTTCACAGGAAGCCACTAAGGTCCACTGAGGTCTCCAAGAGGTCACTAGGTCCACTGAGGTCCCTGAGAAGCCATTAAGGTCCAACAGAGGCCACTTGATGCCATGCCTGTTTCTCAGTGTCAGAGCTGCCCAGTGCCAGCTGCGGGGTGCTCACGAGGCTGCTCTCAGCACCATGCTGCTCCTGTCATCTCTTGACCTCTACAGGGTTAGCTGCCCAGCAGCTGTTGTTCAGTCCTCAGCGTCAGGCAGCTGAGGTCTCTCTCATCCTGGTTGCACATTTCTCAAGTTCTTCTCAGTGTAAACTTTTTGTTGTTTTCAGTTCCAGGAGGAAAGACTTTTGTGATTTGTTGTTTTTGTTCCTTCCCACTCCTGGCTACTTGCAGGCACACTACAACGTCACCACCACCCAGCTGCTGAATCCAGACCATGTCTTGAGTGACCTCATGGCTGTGCTGTCCAAGAAGCAGGTGGAATATGTCCTCAGTGGGTGAGTAGTACATGGCATGGCTTCAACTTGTCCACACAGAGAAGGAAGGGACCTTTAAGATCAATCCAGTCCCAGCTCTTAAAGATCATCCGGTAGAGCCCATGGCAGGGGAATTGGAACTGGATGATCTTCAAGCCTAGGCTCCAGCACCCTCACACCAAACAAGTTGCTCCTCCTGTTCAGTTGGAACCTCCTGAGCTCCAGTTTGTGCCTGTTGTCCTGTCCCTGGGCACCACTGAGCAGCAGAGCCTGGCCCTATCCTCTTGCCCCCACAACCCTTTTAGCTGAGCATTGCTCAGATCCCCCCTGGGGCTGCTCTTCTCCAGGCTCTCTGCCCCAGGGCTCTCAGCCTTTGTCTCCTCACAGAGATGCTCCAGGCCCCTCCACATCTTCAGAGCCTCCTCTGGACTCCTCAGTAGTTCCCTGTCTCTCCTGAATAGAGCAACACCTGTGAGGTGCTCTTGTTAATCCCAAACCACACAGTGAGGACCTGGTGGAGTTTCCTTCTCTGGAGACCTTCCAACCTCACCTGGCTGTGTCCCTGTGCCTGGGGTGCCCTTGCCTTGCCAGGGGCGGTTGGGCTGGATGATCTGCAGAGGTCCCTTTCAACTCCACCATGCTGTGATTGTGAGTTGAGTGATCCTCTTGTGTCTCCTCTCTGTGCACAGATACACCCTGAGGTGCCAGCGACACTGGGACCTGGGCAGGGTGTCCCTGGTGTTTGAGCTGGAGGTTTGCCAGCTGGGCACAGCTGGCGTAGTGGGCATCCGACGGCAGCGGCTCAAGGGAGACGCCTGGGTCTACAAAAGCCTGGTAGAAGACATCTTGTCCAGCTGCCACCTGTGACTGGAACTGGGGCTGCCAGATGCCCTGCCTGCACAGGTAAAGGGTTGGTGCCACACTGACAGCTGCCCTTGGACCACAGCTGTCTCCATGGGGATTTTTAACCTTACCTTTGCTTGTTCTGCACAACTCCTTCATGCCAATTCCTAATAAACGTTCTGTGACTGCAGCCCCTCTGGAATGAGCCCTGGAGCTCCTCCCAGGGTCGTTGTTTGCTGAAGCTGATGGTGTGGACAAAACCCAACACTGCTGCAAGGTCTTTGAGACAGTCCCCACAGCATCCTGCTCTGAGCTGCAGAGATGTGGATGGGCTGGCCAGGCGATGAGGAAGGGGCTGGATGGTCACAGCCAGAGAGCAGTAGTCCATGGCTCCATGCCCAGAAGGAGATGGGTGACAAGTGGTGTCCTTAGAGGTCTGCACTGGCACCAGTAGTGCTCAGTATCTTTGTCAGTGAGACAAACTGAGGCACCTCAGCAAGGCCGCAGGAGACACCAAGCTGAGTGGTGCTGTTGTGTCTATGGAGCACTGTGTGCAGTTCTGGAGCCCCCACCACAAGAGGGACATGGAACTGTTGGAATGAGTCCAGAGGAAGGCCACAAAGATGCTCAGAGGGCTGGAGCACCTCTGCTATGAGGACAGGCTACAAGAGTTGGGGCTCTTCAGCCTGGAGAAGAGAAGGCTTCGAGGAGATCTTGGAGTGGCCTTTCAGTATCTGAAGAGGACCTACAGGAAGGCTGGGAACAGACCATTGACAAGGTCTTGTAATGACAGAGCAAGGAGTAATGGGTTTAAACCAGCAGAGGGGGAGATTCAAACTAGACATTAGGAAGAAGCTCTCTGTAGTGAGGGTGGTGGCACAGGTTGCCAAGGGAGGTTGTGGCTGCTCCCTCCCTGGAGGTGTTCAAGGCCAGGTTGGGTGAGACCTTAAGTGACCTGTTCTAGTGGGAGGTGTCCCTGCCTATGGCAGGGGGTTGGAACTGGATGATCTTGGAGGTCCCTTCCAACCTAAACCATTCTATGATTATAGAATCAGAATTATCCATGTTGGAAGAGACCTCCAAGATCATCCAGGCCAACCTAGCACCCAGCCCTGTCCAGTCAACCAGACCATGGCACCAAGTGCCTCATCCAGGCTTTTCTTGAACACCTTCAGGGATGGTGACTCCACCACCTCCCTGGGCAGCCCATTCCAATGCCAATCACTCTCTCTGCCAACAACTTCCTTCTAACATCCAGCCTAGACTTTCCCTGGCACAACTTGAGACTGTGTCCCCTTGTTCTGTTGCTCTTTGTGTGGGAGAAGAGATCAACCCCCACCTGGCTACAGCCTCCCTTCAGGTAGTTGTAGAGAGCAATGATACTGTGTTGTCCACAAGGACCTGACCAAGTTGGAAGGCTGGCTGAGGAGAACCTCCTGAGGTGCAGTAAGGCCAAGGGCAAGGTCCTGCACCTGGGACAGGGCAGCCCTGGATATCAATCCAGGCTGGAGGTGATGAGATTGAGAGCAGCCCTGTGGAGGACTTGGGGTGCTGGGAGTGAGAAGCTGGACAGGAGACAGCAATGGGCACTGGCAGCCCAGAAGGCCAAGGGCAGCCTGGCTGCATCCAAAGCAGCCTGGCCAGAGATCCTGCCCCTCTGCTCTGCACTGGGGAGACCTCATCTGCAGGGCTGCGTCGAGCCGTGGGACCAACGAGCACAAGAGAGCCCTGGAGCTGCTGGAGATTCCAGAGGAGGCCACCAGGATGCTGAGAAGGCTGCAGAACCTCTGCTGTGGGCACAGGCTGGGAGAGTTGTGGCTGTGCAGCCTGGAGAAGAGAAGGCTGCAGGGAGAGCTTAGAGCTGCATTTCAGTACCTGAAGGAGCTACAAGCAGGCTGCAGAGGGACTGTTCCCAAAGGCCTGCAGGGACAGGACAGGAGGCAGTGGTTTGAAATGAGAACAGAACAGATTTAGATTGAATGTGAGGAACAAGTTCTGCACCAGGAGGGTCCTGGAACACTGCAACAGTTGCCCAGGGAAGTGGTAAAGGCTACATGCCTGGAGATACTCAAACTGAGGCTTACAGGGCTCTGAGGAACCCGATCTAGTGGAGGACGTCCCTGCTGACTGCAGGGCGTTGGGATGGATGACCTTTGGAGGTCCCTTCAAACCCAAAGCCCTCTGTGATTCTGAGTGCTGCTGTTTGTGTACTGGAGATGACTTTTGGTATCCCTTCAGTTATCAAGTACCAGCAGCAGTTATTTCCACAACTCATCTTTTTCCTCCTCAGGCAGGATTTATGGAGATCTTTGAGGTCACAGCTGTGGTTCCCAAAGCTGCTCTGTGTGCTCAGTGGTGTCCTCAGCTGTGCTCCCTCAGAAACCCTTCCTCTATCTCATGAGGAAACCTCAGTGGTGCTTATCAAGCCTGAGTCCCATCAGATCCATTGCACCTTGGAGCTGCTGTGAAGGGAGGGGATTGTCAGAAATAGCTCAGAGTGGCCTTCATAGTCCTGGGTAGAAATGAAATGTGGAATACACAAGGGCAGTTAAGTGGGGTGGGGTGGTGAGGTGGAATCACAGAAGGCCGGGGGTGGAGGGGGCCTCCAGAGCTCATCCACTGCCACTCTCCTGCCAGAGCAGGAGCACCCAGGGCAGGTCACACAGGATCAAAATGGCTGTGGGGGCTGGAAGCTCTCCAAAGCCTCTCTGGACAGCCTGCTCCAGGCCTCCAGTACCCTCATACCAAACACATTCCTCCTCCTCTTCAGATGTAGCCTCCTGGGGTCCAGTTTGTGCCCCTTGCTCCTTTTTCTGTCCTTGGGCACCACTAAGCAGAGCCTGTCCCCATCCTCTTGCATTGATCAGATCCCCTCTGGAGGCTCTCCAGGCTCTCATCCCCAGGGCTCTCAGCATTTGTGCCTCACAGAGATGAGGCCCTGGTGAAGCTGCAGCAATCTGGGATGTGAGGCTCCGTGATGCTGGAGAGAGTTGATGGCCAATAAACAGAGGGCCTATGGCAGGGCCAGGATCTAGCTCAGGAGTCAGGTGCAGGGAGCAGAAGGGCTATGCTGGTGCTTGGGAGACCAGGGCTGTGCCTCTGCTGTGGGAGGCAGCTACACTGGATGTCCTTCACCACTCCTGCAGAAAGGTCAATGGTGATGACCAAACAGGGACAGAGATCCCAGCAGTGGTGTCTGACCAGCATGTGGGTAAGGGTTTATGTTGGTGACAGCACAGACATGGAATCACAGAGTGGTTTGCTTGGAAGAGACCCCGAAGATCATGGAGTTTAACCCAGCTCCCATGGCACTCAGCACCACAGCTACACAGCTCTGAAACCCCTCCAGGGATGGGAACTCCTCTACAGCTCTGGGCAGCCTGTGCCAGGCCTAGACATCCTTCAAAGGGCAGAAATTGTTCCTTGTGGCCAACCTGAAAAACTTGAGTCCATTCTCTCCTGTTGCTTCTCCCTGGGGGGCAGAGCCCAAACTCCCACCTGGCTGCAGCCTCCTCCACACTAAACACCCCCAGATCCTTCAGCTGCTCCTCTCCAGCTCTCTTTTTCAGACCCTTCCCCAGCTTTGTTGCCCTTCTCTGGACCTGCTCCAGCCCCTCAGTGTCCTTGCGGGAGGGAGTGGCTGAGAACTGAATGCAGCACTCAAGCTGTGGCCTCAGCAGTGCTCAGCACAGGGGCACAGTCCCTGCCCTGCTCCTGCTGCCCATACTGAACCAGAGCAGGCAGAAAGAGATTCATTTGTGTGCCAAGCTGGGGGAGAGTGCTGCAGAGAAGAACACTGGCCAGAAGTTTTGTCTGGTGCTCCTCTTGCAGGTAGCTGTCTTGTGTGAGGTCATGATCCATGGTTTGGGTTGGAAGGGACCTTGAAGATCATCCAGTTCCAAACACCTTGGTCATGGGCAAAGCCCAGGGTAGCAGGGGTGCAAGCAGATGATCTTCAAACCCAGGTTGCTTACACCAGGTTGAAAACTCTTCAGCTTCTCATAACAACCCCCAAACAAACTCAAAAGCAATGCCACCTGGAGAACTGATCACCCTTCCTGCCTGGGTGATACAACACTATCTTAGCTGCTGCATCATCAAATGTTTGGGATCTCAGCAGCAGGAGCTGCTTGTCCACACAGCTCCAGGTTCTGAATGCTTGAGCTACAACAGCAAACCTTGCTGTCCCCAGAGCCTGCCCAGCACCTGTGGCAGGTTCTCCACAGCCTCAAAATTCCTCCCCAGGTGCCGGGATGGGCTTGGCCACCTGTTCCAAGCTGGCACAGCACACCCTGAAGCAGGGGCTGGTACTGCAGAGGGTGGCAGGGGGGCTTGTTAGTGGTCCACACTGATCTGCTAACCATTGGTGGCACTGGGTTGATGTCGGACTCAGTGACCTCAGGGGACCTTCTGAACCAAAGCAATCTCCTATGCAAGAAGTGATCCCTCACTGAGCAGGCTCCAGCTTGGTCTGGTGCAGTGGGAGGCCCTTACAGACCAGATCACTGGGTGGATTCCTTTGTGTGTTGAGTGCAGGATCAGATCCCTCAGCTTGAGAGCAAAGGCAGCAGTGATTTTGGGCTGTGCTGACAGTAGTAGGTCCACGGAGGTTGAGTGCAGCAGCCTCAGGTCTTTGGAGGGCTGCAGGAACTTTGGAATTGTGGAATGGTTTGGGTGTGGAGGGACCTTCAAAGCTCACCCAGCTCAACTTGGAGCCAGCAGGAACATCCTCAACCACAGCAGGTTGCTCACAGCCACAAACAACCTGACCTGCAATGGTGCCAGCCTTGGGCAGCTCCCACCTCTCTGGGCACCTTGAGCCAGACTCTACCCACCCTCAGGGTCAAACCTTTCTCTCTTCTCTCCACTCTCAATCTCCCTCTTTGAGTCCAAACCACCTCCCTTGGCCTGTCACAACAGGCTCTGCTCAAAAGCCTGTCCCCAGCTTTCGACTGGGCCCCTTTAGGCACTGCAAGGCCACCAGAAGGTGTCCCTGGAGCATTCTCCTCTCCAGGCTGACCACTGCCAGTGAAGCCCCACCTGGAGCAGGAGTGGTTGCACATTGAGCTCCAGGTTCTGTATGTTTCTCTGAAATGCAGGTGTGGTGCTGGTGAGAAAAGCAGGAGCACATGGTCCAGCTCTTCCTTAATCCTGGCTTTCACTTTCAGCATCTTGAGCACCTTCAGAACTGCAAACCCAGGTCCCTGTGAAAGCTGGTTTTGACTTGGTGCCACAGAACCACTGAATGGTTTGGGCTGGAAAAGCCCTCTGAGATTATATAGTGCAGCCACCAACCCAACACCACCACAGCCACTAAACCATGGCCACATGGAACACCTCCAGGCACAGGGTCTCCACCATCTCCCTGGGCAGCCTGTGACAACCTGCGACCGCTCCAGCAGCACAGAAAATCATTCCTCATGGCCAACCTCAGCCTCCTCTGGTGCAGTTTCAGGCCATTTCCTCTTGTCCTTATGAGAAGGAGCCAACTCCAGCTTCATTCCAACCTTCCTTCAGATTTTCTTCCCTGGAAACTACAGACTAAGCTCCTCTTCCTGACATCAGGAAAACTGGCTGGGTCACAACACAGAGTTTTCAGAAATGGAGTTTTCCAGTGAGCTGCTTCCTTCAGGTCCACTCAAATACAAAGCTGTGTGTGAACCATCTGAGACTTGCTCCTGTGCTGGGCATTGGTGAGGCCACAGCTTGAGTGCTGCACTCAGTTCTGGGCCACTCCCTCCCAGAAAGACATCGAGGAGCTGGAGCAGGTCCAGAGAAGGGCAACTCGAGAGAAAGGTGGTGAATTGTCTGGAGAAGAGGGCCAGGGAGAAGCAGCTGAGGGAGCTGGGTGTGTATAGTGTGGAGATGAGGAGGCTGAGGGAGATCTCATTGCTCTCTGCAGCCCCCTGAGAGCCAGGTGGGGGCTGGGCTCTGCTTCCTAGTCTCAGGAGAGGACCTGTCCTGAAATGGTGCCAGGGGAGGTTGAGATTGGCCATGAGAAGCAATTTCTGTGCTGCAAGAGCGGTCAGGGGTTGGAACAGGCTGCCCAGGGAGGTGGTGGAGTCCCCCCATGGAGATGCTCAGGGAGCTGTGGATGTGGCACTTCAGGAGCTAGTTCAGTGGTTATGGCAGTTGGGTTATGGTTTGGCTCAGGGATCTTAAAGGTCTTTTCCAACCTGAATGGTTCCATGATTCCAAGGAGAAGGTGAGGATGCACCACTGGGTACCAGCCACATCTTGCGAACAATGACCACAGAGGCCTGTTGAGTTGAAAGCGAGGACAGGCTGAGGGAGCTGGGGGTGTGCAGTCTGGAGAGGAGAAGGCCCCAGGGGGACCTTAGAGCTGCATTCCAGTGCCTGAAGGGATCCTGCAGGAAGGCTGCAGAGGGACTCATCCTCGGCGTCTAGAGAGAGGACAAGGGGGAATGGTTTGAAGCTGAGGGAGAGCAGGGTCAGACAGGAGCTGAGGGAGAGGTTCTGCAGCAGGAAAGGAAAGTGGTGAGACTCTGGGACAGGCTGTCCGTGGAGGCTATGGATACTTTCTACCTGAGGGTGTTCAAGGACTTAGGCAGATGAGTCTAGTTGAGAGGTGTCCCTGCACATGGAGGGGAGGTTGGAGCAGGTGATCCTTGAGATCCCTTCCAACCTGAGCTATTCTGTGGTATTCTGTGACACACCACAGGACTTCTTTTCTGCCAAGGGCTTGCAGGTCAGAGGATGCTGACCAGCTCCTGACACAGCTCAAACCATGGAAACTGAGTAAATTGATGATTTGGATGTCCTTGGAGTTAAGCAAGCCTGCTCCAGCTGCAGCAGCTTCACTCCCAGCACCTCCTGGACCTTCCTGGTGTCATCCTGGGGCCATGCTTGGGTGGAGATAATCCAACAGTCCTCTGCCAGTCCTGGCTTTGTCATACTAGGGCTGGGGTTTGAGCATACCAGAGGTGTTTAATCATGTATTAGAGGTGTTTTAACCATATATTGAGGTGTTTTTATCCTATGTTAGGTGTGTTTAAATCATACTAGGGATGTTTCCATCATTTTTTAGGGATGGCTTTATCACATTAGGATGTTTTAGTCATATATTGGGGTGTTTTAGTCATATTAGGGGTGTTTGAATCATACTGGGGTGTTTTTGTCATGTATTGGGGTGATTTTATTGTATGTTAAGGGTGTTTTAATCATATTGAATCTCAGAATCACTCAGGGCTGGAAGGGACCACAGGGATCATCTACTTGCAACTCCCCTGCCATGGGCAGGGACACCCTACCCTAGATCAGCCTGGCCACAGCCTCATCCAGCTTGGCCTTAAACACCTCCAGCCATGGGGCCTCAACCACCTCCCTGGGAAACCCATTCCAGGCTCTCACCACTCTCATGCTCAACAACTTCCTCCTCACATCCAGTCTGAATCTCCCCACCTCCAGCTTCGCTCCATCCCCCTGGGCCTGTCACTCCCTGAGAGCCTAAAAAGTTCCTCCCCAGCTTTTTTGTAGCACCCTTCAGATCCTGGAAGGCCACAAGAAGCTCACCTCGGAGCCTCCTCTGCTCCAGACTGAACAGCCCCAACTCTTTCAGTCTGTCCTCACAGCAGAGCTGCTCCAGCCCTCTGATCATCCCAGTGGCCTTTTTCTGGACACTCTCCAGCACATCCACATCCCTCTTGTAATGGGGGCTCCAGAACTGGATGCAGCACTCCAGGTGGGGTCTCAGCAGAGCAGATTAGAGGGGGAGAATCACCTCCCTCCTCCTGCTGGCCACACTTCTCCTGATGCAGCCCAGGCTCTGCTTGGCTTTCTGGGCTGCAAGTGCACACTGCTGGCTCCTGTTGAGCTTCTCATCCACCAGCACCCCCAAGTCACTCTCCTTGGGGCTGCTCTCCAGCCACTCACTGCCCAGCCTGGATTTGTGCTTGGCATTGCCTCGACTCAGATGCAGGACCTTGCACTTGGTCTTGTTGAACCTCCTGAGGTTGGCTTGTGCCCACCTCTCCAGCCTGTCCAGGTCCCTCTGCATGGCATCCCTGCCCTCCAGACTGCCTGCTGCTCCACACAGCTTGGTGTCATCAGCAAACTTGCTGAGGCTGCACTCAGTGCCTCTGTCCATGGCACTGACAGAGATGTTGAACAAGACTGGTCCCAGGACTGACCTCTGAGGGACTCTGCTTGTCACTGGCCTCCACTTGGACATGGGCCCATTGACAGCCACTCTTTGGGTGCAGCCATGAAGCCAGTTCTTTATCCATCTCGTGCTGCACCCATCAAACCCCTGTGTCACCAGCTTGGAGACCAGGACGTGGTGTGGGACAGTGTCAGAGGCCTTGCTCAGCTCCAGGTAAATGATGTCAGTTGCTCACCCCTCATCTATTCATGTTGTGAGCTGTTGACAGAAGGCCACAGGTTTGTCAGGCAGGATTTGCCCTTGGTGAAGCCATGCTGGCTGTAGCCAATCAGCTCTTCACTATTCACCTGCCCCAGTAGTGCCTCCAGGAGGAGCTGCTCCATGGTCTCACCGGGCACAGAGGTGTTGGGGTGCTTTAACCATGCATTAGGGTGTTTTAATCATAGAATCATAGAATCAACCAGGTTGGAAGAGACCTCCAAGATCATCCAGTCCAACCTAGCACCCAGCCTTAACCAATCAACTAGACCATGGCACTAAGTGCCTCATCCAGGCTTTGCTTGAAGACCCCCAGGGATGGTGCCTCCACCACCTCCCTGGGCAGCCCATTCCAATGGGAAATCACTCTCTCTGTGAAGAACTTCTTCCTAACATCCAGCCTATACCTACCCTGGCACAACTTGAGACTGTGTCCCCTTGTTCTATTGCTGGTTGCCTGGGAGAAGAGGCCACCCCACACCTGGCTACAATGCCCCTTCAGGTAGTTGTAGACAGTAATAAGATCACCCCTGAGCCTCCTCTTCTCCAGGCTAAACACCCCCAGCTCCCTCAGCCTCTCCTCATAGGGTTTGTGTTCCAGGCCCCTCACCAGCTTTGTTGCCCTTCTCTGGACATGTTCCAGCACCTCAACATCTTTCTTGAATTGAGGGGCCCAGAACTGGACACAGCACTCAAGGTGTGGCCTGACCAGTGCTGAGTACAGGGGAAGAATAACCTCCCTTGTCCTACTGGCCACACTGTTCCTGATGCAGGCCAGGATGCCATTGGCTCTCTTGGCCACCTGGGCACACTGCTGGCTCATGTTCAGCTACTATCTACCAGTACCCACAGGTCCCTTTCTGCCTGGCTGCTCTCCAGCCACTCATTTCCCAGCCTGTAGTGCTGCTTGGGGTTGTTGTGGCCAAAGTGCAGAACCCTGCACTTGGCCTTGTTAAATCTCATCCCATTGGCCTCTGCCCACCCATCCAGCCTGGCCAGGTCCCTCTGCAGGGCTCTCCTACCTTCCAACACATCAACAGCTGCTCCCAGCTTGGTGACATCTGCAAACTTACTGATGCTGGACTCGATCCCCTCGTCCAGGTCATCAATAAAGATATTGAACAGGACTGGGCCCAGCACTGATCCTTGGGGAACACCATGTATTAGGGATGTTTTTATCATAAGTTAGGGGTGCTTTAATCACATTAGGAGTGCTTTTATCATCTATTAAGATTGTTTTTTTATCATATTAGTGTGTTTTAATCATATCTTGGGGTGTTTTAATCACATCTGGTGTGTTTCTTTCATATATTAGGGATGCTTTTATCCCTATTAGGGTGTTTTAAGCATGTATTAGGGGTGTTTTAATCATATACTAGGGGTCTGTTTATCACACTAGGGGTGGTTTTATCATATTAGGATGTTTTAATCATATATTGGGGTGTTCTTATGATCTATTAGGGATGTTTTTAATCATACTAGAGGTGTTTTATTCATATGTGAGGAGTGTTTGTATTAAATCAGGGATGTTTTTATCATACTAGGAGTGCTGTCATCATACTAGGAGTGTTTCTCAGCATGGACTTCATTCATTTCCCCCCTTCATCCCCAGTTATTTATGTGCTCCTAACAAGCTTTCCTTGCATTCCCTAGAGGCAGCTCCATTAAAACACTTTTAATGTGACACCATAGATATATATTAAAATATTTTTTTTAATATTATTTTTTATTTTTTTGTTTTAGCTAGACTGGAAAAATAGTTAACAATTTTAATTTAAATTGAAATGAGTCTGTAATGGGTGGACAACTCATCCCCAGATCCCTAGAGCTCTTAATTGTCATTCCTCCATTGTTTCCCATGCATCAATTTTCCCTTTCTCAAGGGCTCGTTGTGGAAATGCTATTTTTTTTTCAATGTTCTTCTACTCATTTGATACTTTGTTTTGTTTTGTTTTGTTTTTAGTGGTTAACAACTTCATGATGGAAGTTTCAAGTTAAAGATAAAAATGGTGGCAGCACAGCCAAACCAACCAAACCACGACTGTTGGTGTTTGGGGGTGAAGGAAATGGAATGAACTCATCCCTCAAGGTGTTCAAGGGTAGGTTGGATAAGGCCTTGAGCAACTTCAGGTTGAAGATCATCTAGTTCCAAGACCCCTGCCATGGATCCCTGCCACGGGTTCCTTCCAACCCATTCTATGGATATGGGAATCCATGAACTTCTCTTTTGTGGAAGTGAAGGGCAAAAGCTCAACTGACTGAGAGCCATGGGCAAATCTGGTGCTGCTTCTTCAGCAGAGGAGCAATAGTTATGTTTTAATGAGCAACTCCTCTCCAGCCAGGGGTAGAGATATAATTGTCCCCCTGGACTGGGCACTGCTGAGGCTACACCTTGAGTGCTGGGTTCAGTTCTGGGCCACTCACTCCCAGAAGGACAATGAGCAGGTCCAGGGAAGGGCAACAAAGCTGTGGAGGAGTCTGTAGAAGAGGGCTAGGGAGGAACAGTTGAGGGAGCTGGGGGTGTTAAATGTGGAGAAGAGGAGGATGAAGGAGACCTCATTGCTCTCTGCAGCTTCCTGAGAGGAGGCTGCAGCCAGGTGTGAGGTTGGGCTCTGCTGCCTGATCTCAGGTGATAAAAGGAGAGGAAATGGCCTCAAGTTGCCACAGAGCAAAGCTCCCAGATGGGGAAGAGTGAAGTGGGTCCCTCGATGCTGCCAGCAGCATCCTCACTGTGAGATGTGGAGAGTCACAGGACAAGAAGCCTTGGGTCCCTTCCAGCCCAATGCACTCTGTGACTCAGAGGGCAACGAGAGTGGCCCCCAGTTGATTTTTGGTGCATCAGATAGAGTTGATTAAACTTGATACCAAGGACTTGTGTAAGGTAAATTAATTAAATTGATGAAGTAGGGCTCAGGTGGTCAGGGGCAGGTCAGGACAATCTCTGGGTGGCTGCTGGCATGCCAAGGTTTATTAAAATGATAAAGTTACAAAAGGGAAGATCCTGCTCACTCTGCACAGAACAGCAAGAAGGGGGAAGGGGGAAAAAAAAGAAAAGGGAAAAAAAAAAGGTTAATCAACAAATCATAATCATCTAAATGAGCAGAAGCCTGTCCTGGAAAGCAATTGCTTCTCTGGGCAATCTCTCAGCAATGGTAGCTGTGCTCTTGAATCATGGCCCTAGCAGAGACACAATTAGCACCACCACGGCCTCATTATGTCCTGCAAATGTAAACAGAGAGAAGAGGAGAGAAGAGGAGAGAAGAGGAGAGAAGAGGAGAGGAGGGAAGGGAAGGGAAGGGAAGGGAAGGGAAGGGAAGGGAAGGGAAGGGAAGGGAAGGGAAGGGAAGGGAAGGGAAGGGAAGGGAAGGGAAGGGAAGGGAAGGGAAGGGAAGGGAAGGGAAGGGAAGGGAAGGGAAGGGAAGGGAAGGGAAGGGAAGGGAAGGGAAGGGAAGGGAAGGGAAGGGAAGGGAAGGGAAGGGAAGGGAAGGGAAGGGAAGGGAAGGGAAGGGAAGGGAAGGGAAGGGAAGGGAAGGGAAGGGAAGGGAAGGGAAGGGAAGGGGAGGAGGAGAAAGAGAAGGAGAAAGAGAAAGAGAAAGAGAAAGAGAAAGAGAAAGAGAAAGAGAAAGAGAAAGAGAAAGAGAAAGAGAAAGAGAAGGAGAAGGAAAAAGAGAACGAGAAGGAGAAGGAGAAGGAGAAGGAGAAGGAGAAGGAGAAGGAAAAAGGAAAAGAAAGAAAAAGCCATGCAGGGGCTTGGAACTGGCTATCTTCAACCTCCCACCAGCCCAGGTTGCTCAAAGCCTCATCCAGACTGGCCTTGAACACAGCTCCCCTGAGCAACCTGTTCCAGCGTCTCTCCACTCTCACTGCCAAGAACCCTGGCACTGCCAGCCCTTGTCCAAAGTCCCTCCCCAGCTCTCCTGAAGCCCCTTTGGGAACTGGAAGGCTGCTCTACGGCCTCCCTGCAGCCTTCTCCAAGCTGAACAGCCCCAACTCTTCTCAGTCCAGAGATTGTGGTGTCTTCTTCTCTGGAGAGCTCCCAACCTCCCCTGGCCATTGTGATCCTGGGCAGGCTGCTGTGGGTGCCCTACTCTGGATGATCTCCAGAGGTCCCCTCCAGCCCCTCCATGCTGGGATGCTGTGAATCTGTGCTATGTACCTCTCCTGCTTCTCCAAGTGGCCACGGCTTTGCTGGCTGTGGTTCTCCCCAGAGCACATCTCCTGGCTCTTGTCTAATGTCTCCCAGCAGTACCAGCACCTCCATCCCTGCCTGGCTCCTTCCTGTGGGACGTGGGCCAGCCTGGCTGTTGTTCAGCACTGATGGAGGACAGGCCAGATATAGAGGGAGCAGGGGGTCCAGTAAAGGGCCATGAGAAGGCACTGCTCACACCCTGCCCACGCTAGTGGACCTGTCTCATCCCATCCTCAGGTGATACCTCTTCTGTGTAGCTGTGTGTGACAAACACACTCAATCCTGGTTACTAAATCTTTCTTTCCTCCTCTAGAGATCTCCTTTGGACTCTGTGCAGATGCCAACAAGGAGTGGAGAGGAACCTCAAGAAGTTCCACAGAGGGAAATGCAAAGTGGGAGGAACAGCTCCAGACATCAGCATGTGCTGGGGACAGCCCCCCTGGACAGCAGGTGGTAGACACAGCCGTGGGGGCTCTGGTGGACACCATGCTGATGGCCAGGAAGCAAGGCCAAGGACTCAGTGTGGCCCTGGGCTGCCTGCTCTAGTTGGAGGTGTCCCTGCTGACTGCATGGAGTTGGGCAAGATGATTTCTGAGGGTCCCTTCTGACCTGATGTAAGCTGTGACATCCTGGGCAGTGTCTCCGGAAGGTCAAGTGAGGTGAGCCTGCCTCTCAGCTCTCGTGAGCCTCGTTTCCAGTGCTGGGCCTCCCAGAACTCCAGAGGTGATCCAGGGAGTGGAGCACCTCTCCTACAATTGCAGGCTGAAGGAGATTGCAGTAGGTCCTGCACAGACCTGTGACCATGGCACACTGGGATGTGGTTTGGTGGCCACGGTGGTGTTGGGTTGGTGGTAGGACTGGGTGAGCTTGGAGTCATTCCCAACACAAGCAGTTCTGTGATGCTGTGACCCTGCACAGCCTGGAGAAGGCTCTGCAGGTTCTTATCCGTGTGATGGGAGGAATGCAAATGAGCAAGTCCAATGACAGGTCCAGGGGTAGCAGACACATATGGGAACACAGAAAGTCCCTCATGAGCACAGGAGGCTCCTTATGAACTCAGAACATTCCACATGGACACAGGAGGTCTCTCCTGAAGAAAGGAGGCTCCCCCCCCCCCCAGCAAACACCTCTTCACTGTCAGTGTGACTGAGCCAAGGTCTAGGGAGGCTGTGGAGGCTCCATCCTTGAGGATGTGCCACCAAGACGTTCACCAAGCCATAGGTGACAATGCTGAAGCAGGGGGTTTGACTAGGAAGCCTCCAAGGGTCCCAGCAGACCTCCAGAGCTCTGAGCTCCTGCCCTGCATTTTCACAGAGAGAGCAGTCTGGGGACATTTCTGCCTTTCCCCACAAGGGAAGCAACAACAGGACTGGCATTTGTAAGGCAAAAGGAGAGCCTGGACTGGGACAGGAAGGGGCAGCTGGCGGGCAGCTGGCAGAAGGTGTCTGTGGGCAACACTTGGTACCTCTACTACCCAAACCAAAACGTTAGCAAGTTTCTTGAAGAACTTGACAACCTGGAACAGAAGACAGGAGCCTCACCTGGTGCTGGGGAAGTGGGAACTGGCTCCTGCTATGTTTTATTGCCTGACCCTAGTGTGGGAGGCCTTCAGACATCTCCAGTGAGGTGCCCATGGGAACTTGTGCCCTGGTTGAAGCAGGGGTGCCCATTTCTGTTGTGTGATATGAGCACCTTTGCTTTTCTGTCTTCATGCAGTTGCAGTATGAAGAAGGTTTTGGTGTTTCCTCTGCTGTGAGGCCAGGCTGGGAGAGTTGGGAGTGTTCAGACTGGAGAAGAGAAGACTCCAGGGACACCTTCTGGTGGCCTTGCAGTGCCTAAAGAGGCCTAGCAGAAAGCTGGGGACAGACTTTTGAGAAGGGTCTGTTGTGACAGGCCAAGGGGAGATGGTTTGGACTCAAAGGGAGAGATTGAGAGTGGAGAGAAGGGAGAAAGGTTTGACCCTGAGGGTGGGGAGAGCCTGGCCCAGGGTGCCCAGAGAGGTGGGAGCTGCCCCATGGCTGGCACCATTTCAGGTCAGGCTGGAGCTCTGAGCAACCTGCTGTGGCTGGAGATGTCCCTGCTGGTTGCAGGGGTTGGGCTGGATGAGGTTTCAAGGTCCCTTCAGCCCAAACCCATTCTGTGACTCTCATTCCATGACTCCATGATGCTATCTCAGGAAGAGGATATGGAGGTGACCAATGGATGTGCATTAAACAGTGCAGGATTTTCCCTAAAAGGATTTTGTGTATTCCCAGAGAATCAATTCTTAGTCTGTGCTGGCATGGACAATCCTGCACCAGGAGCCAGTGTTGGTGCCACATGCAGCTGCTAGACCCATGCAGAAAGATACCAAGAGGCCTCCAGTGCTGGGTCCTGCCTTTGGGTCACAGCAAGCCTCATAGAGGCTCCAGGCTGGGGCAGAGTGGCTGGAATGTGCCCAGCAGAAAAGGCCCTGGGGGTGCTGGGTGACAGCAGCTGGAGATGAGCCAGCAGTGCCCAGGTGGCCAAGGAGGGCACCAGCATCCTGGGCTGCATCAGCAGTGGTGTAGGCAGCAGGAGCAGGGTAGGGATTGTGCCCCTGTGCTGGGCACTGCTGAGGCCTCACCTTGAGTGCTGGGTTCAGTTCTGGGCACCTCCCTCCCAGAAGGACATAGAGAGGCTGGAGCAGGTCCAGAGAAGGGCAACACAGGTGGGGAAGGGTCTGTAGAAGAGGGCTGGTGAGGAGCAGCTGAGGGAGCTGAGGGTGTTTAGTGTGGAGGAGGCTGAGGGAGACCTCATTGCTCTCTGCAGCTCCCTGAGAGGAGGCTGCATCCAGGTGGGGGTTGGGCTCTGCTCCCAAGGAACAAGGGACAGAACAGGAGGAAATGGCCTCAAGTTGCCCCAGGGGAGGTTGAGGTTGGCCATTAGGTACAGTTTCTGTGCTGCAACAGTGGTCAGGGATTAGAACAGGCTGCTCAGGGAGGTGGTGGAGTCCCCATGGCTGGAGGTGTTCCAGAAAGGTGTGGCCATGGCCCTTGAGGCCATGATTTAGTGGCCATGGTGGGGTTGGGTTGGTGGTTGGACTAGCCCAAACAATTCTGTGATTCCATGGTTTGAAACAGTCTCTCCCCTGCTATCCTGGAGACCTTTCAGGCACTGGAAGGCACGTCTGAGGCCTTCCTGGACACTCCTCTTCTCCAGACTGAACAGCCCCAGCTCTTTTGGGCATCTCCCAGCAGCACAGCAGGTCAAAGGTCCACACTCAAGTGTGGCTATAGCCACGCTCCAGGCTATGCCTGGAGAAGAGGAGGCTCAGGGGTGGCCTCATTGCTATCTACAACTACCTGAAGGGAGGCTGTAGCTAGGTGGGGTTGGTCTCTTCTCCCAGGCAACCAGCAACAGAACAAGGGGACACAGTCTCAAGTTGAGCCAGGGGAGGTCTAGGCTGGATGTTAGGAGGAAGTTGTTGGCAGAGAGTGATTGGCATTGGAATGGGCTGCCCAGGGAGGTGGTGGAGGCACCATCCCTGGAGGTGTTCATGAAAAGCCTGGATGAGGCACTTAGTGCCATGGTCTGGTTGACTGGATAGGGCTGGGTGCTAGGTTGGACTGGATGATCTCAGAGGTCTCTTCCAACCTGGTCTATTCTATTCTATTCTATTCTATTCTATTCTATTCTATTCTATTCTATTCTATTCTATTCTATTCTATACTATTCTATTCTATTCTATTCTATTCTATCCTATCCTATCCACAATGTGTTTGCAGGTGTTACCCAGTCAGCAACCCCATGGAAACAACAAGGAGCAGATTTAAGGCCATCTAGGCAGGATTTGGAACACTCTGTAGATCTTGTGAGCCTGCAGTGAGAGCAGATAGGCCATGCTGGGTACCTCCCCTCTGAATTCCTGGCAGCACCGACGTGAATCTCCCTGGACGTGGGCAGAGATTAGATGAATTTGGGTTTTAATGGCATTGAAGGGAGGGAGCCAGGGGGAGGGGGAAGGCAAAAAGAACCTTGTGGAGAGAGACGTCCTTGGCTTCTAAAACTGCACCAGAAGAGGGACATAATTATCTGGTAAAACCTATTGGTTATCATTTTCTATTAGTTCCATAGGACACTTCCATTATGGAAGGTCACTTTTCTCCGGCGACGGGACTGCACTTGGTACAAGGCAGAGCTCATAGGATGTGACACTTGGTGTCCTGAAAAATAAATTACAATCCCTGTCCTGCAAAAGCAGCTAAAAATAGGCAGGAGAGAGCAAGCAGTTGCCTTGCAGCATATGCCACCTTTACATGCCAGCAAGGACCCCGCTTAACGGGCAGGGAGGGAGGCTGCACGCCGTGGCCGCAGCTTGCTGATGTGTGGCTTTATCTCGCGAGGGCTCCACGGACCATCATGGGGCTGGAGAACCTCCCCTGTGGGCACAGGCTGGGAGAGTTGGGGTTGTTCAGCCTGCAAAGAAAAGGGCTGCAGGAAGGCCTTAGAGCAGCCTTGCAGCACTTGAAGGGGCTCCAAGAGAGACTTTGGGCAAGGGCTGAGAGTGCCAGGATGAGGCGCAACGGCAGTGAGGCTGGGGGAGACACTGTCACAGGTTGCTCAGGGAGGTTGTGGATGTCCCCTCCCTGGAGGTGTTAAAGGCCAGGCTAGATGAAGCCTTGAGCAACCTGGGCTGGTGGGAGGTTGAAGATAATCTAGTTGCAAGCCCATGGCTTTGCCCTGCCCGTGGCAGGGGGCTTGGGACTGGATGATCTTCAAGGTCCCTTCTAACCCAACCCATTCCATGAATGCCTTCAGCAACCTGGGCTAGTGGGAGGTGTCCCTGCCTGTGACAGGGGACTGGAACTGGGTGACCTTTGAGGTCACTTCCAACCTTAGCCATTCTCTGACTCCTGAACTGTGATCCTTGCCTCCAAGGGAAGTGCTTCAAAAACCTTTCCCTAGTAAGGAGCCCCTCAGTTTAAGAAAGGTGTTGAGGTGCTTGAACGTGTCCAGAGAAGGGCAGCAAGGCTGGTGAGGGGGCTGGAGCACAGCCCTGTGAGGAGAGGCTGAGGGAGCTGGGGGTGTCCTGTCTGGAGAAGAGGAGGCTCAGGGGAAACCTTCTCACTCTCTACAACTACCTGAAGGGAGGCTGTAGCCAGGTGGGGTTGGTCTCTTCTCCCAGGCACCCAGGGACAGAACAAGAGGACACAGCCTCAAACTGCACCAGGGCAGGTTTAGGCTGGATGCTGGGAAGAAATTCTTCATGGAAGGAGTGATTGGCACTGGAATGGGCTGCCCGGGGAGGTGGTGGAGGTGCTTAAAAGGAGGCTGGATGAGGCACTGAGTGCCCTGGTGTAGTTAATCAGAAGGTGTTGGGTGATAGGTTGGACTTGATGATCTCAAAGGACTTTTCCAGCCTGGTTAGTTCTGTGATTCTGTGTGAGACAGCTCAGGACCTCCCCTGACAGCTGCTCCTATCTTCCTGCCTAGAAAGAGCTTGGAAAGTTAAACTGCCGCTCACCTGGAGCCCCAGAGAGGAATTGTCCTGCTCAGGGCTCAGACTATCCGCGGAGAGCTGGCTGCTCCCACCTTGGGCCAGGCTGCCCAGGGAGCCTGCGGCTGCCTCCTCCCTGGCAGTGCTGAGGGACAGGCTGGAGGAGGCTTCCAGCAGCTGAGTGTCAGTGAGAGGTGTCCCTGCCCAGGGCAGGGGCCTGGAGGAGATGAGCTCCGAGATCCTTTCCGACCGGAGCCATTCTGTGGTTATCTGATCTTTGGTGTCCTCTGCGCTTCCTCCACACTGTCTCTGTCTGGGTAGTTGGTACTGCTGGGACACCGCCATTTGCCAGGCCTGCGCCACTTGCTAGGCCCATGCTGTTTGCTAGGCCCACAGCATTTGCTACACCCAGACCATTTGCTAGGCCCACAGCATTTGCTAGGCCCACAACATTTGCTAGGCCCAGACCATTTGCTAGGCCCACAATGTTTGCTAGGCCCAGGCCATTTGCTAGGCCCACAACATTTGCTAGGCCCACAATGTTTGCTAGGCCCACAACATTTGCTAGGCCCACATCATTTGCTAGGCCCACATCATTTGCTAGGCCCACAATGTTTGCTAGGCCCACAACATTTGCTAGGCCCACAGCATTTGCTAGGCCCACAACATTTGCTAGGCCCAGACCATTTGCTAGGCCCACAACATTTGCTAGGCCCAGACCATTTGCTAGGCCCACAACATTTGCTAGGCCCATGCCATTTCCTAGGCCCACATCATTTGCTAGGCCCACAATGTTTGCTAGGCCCAGACCATTTGCTAGGCCCACATCATTTGCTAGGCCCAGACCATTTGCTAGGCCCACATCATTTGCTAGGCCCACAATGTTTGCTAGGCCCACAACATTTGCTAGGCCCATGCCATTTCCTAGGCCCACATCATTTCCTAGGCCCACATCATTTGCTAGGCCCAGACCATTTGCTAGGCCCACATCATTTGCAAAGCCACAATGTTTGCTAGGCCCACAACATTTGCTAGGCCCATGCCATTTCCTAGGCCCACATCATTTCCTAGGCCCACAACATTTGCTAGGCCCAGGCCATTTGCTAGGCCCACAACATTTGCTAGGCCCACAATGTTTGCTAGGCCCAGACCATTTGCTAGGCCCACAACGTTTGCTAGGCCCATGCTGTTTACTAGGCCCACAACATTTGCTGGGCCCACAGCATGTGCTAGGCCCACATCATTTGCTAGGCCCACATCATTTGCTAGGCCCAGACCATTTGCTAGGCCCACAATGTTTGCTAGGCCCATGCCATTTCCTAGGCCCACAACATTTGCTAGGCCCACAACATTTGCTGGTCCCACATCATTTGCTAGGCCCAGACCATTTGCTAGGCCCACAATGTTTGCTAGGCCCACATCATTTGCTAGGTCCAGACCATTTGCTAGGCCCACAACATTTGCTAGGCCCAGACCATTTGCTAGGCCCACAACATTTGCTGGTCCCACATCATTTGCTAGGCCCAGACCATTTGCTAGGCCCACAATGTTTGCTAGGCCCACAATGTTTGCTAGGCCCACAGCATTTGCTACACCCAGACCATTTGCTAGGTCCAGACCATTTCCTAGGCCCACATCATTTGCTAGGCCCAGACCATTTGCTAGGCCCACAATGTTTGCTAGGCCCATGCCATTTCCTAGGCCCACAACGTTTGCTAGGCCCATGCTGTTTACTAGGCCCAGACCATTTGCTAGGCCCACAACGTTTGCTAGGCCCATGCTGTTTACTAGGCCCAGACCATTTGCTAGGCCCACAACGTTTGCTAGGCCCATGCTGTTTACTAGGCCCGTAGAACCTGCTAGGCCCTCGCCGCTTGCTAGGCCCTGCACCACACCGCCGTGCTGCACGCAGAAGATCCTCATCTCTGACTTATTAGTGACGAATAAAAACTTGCATTAATAGTTAAAAGTAGCGTATTAAAGCCGTGCTGCAGGCGGGGGTGACGGATGGCTTCCATTACACCCCATTAGATATTTTACTCTTGTTAAATGAAGAGCAGCCAACTTTGTCAAGTATTTTTAGTTCCCCCCCGGTCTTATTGGCCCCATCCATTCTCAGGGATGTCCTGTAAATGGCCACATATGGCTTTGTGTCTGCAGGAGTGATGGCCGTACAGCTGGCTTTCATTGCCCGCCAATTTGCTGGAGCCCCCTTTATTGTGAGCCTGACAGCGCCAGGGAGCTGTGCAGAACTAACAAAATATATCTATTTTCTAATTGTCTATTTATCACCTTCCGGGGATTGGCGAGGCCTCTCGTCTGAAAGCAAAGCGGGGACGGCCCTGAACAATGATCCTTGTCGGGGCAGTTGCTCACTTTAAATTAGGGTCTCGTTGCTAAATAACTAATTTAGTCCTGCTCTCAGACTGAAAAAGTGGGTATTCAGCGCAAAGTGCCGACTGGGGAATTGATTATGTCTCCTCTTAGTGTGCATGATAAAAGCGCCAGACCTGCAGCCACCAGGCCTCTCCTGGGAGGATGGCAGCTTTCCAGCACGCAGGGTCCAGGCTGGACCACCGGAGCAGGGCTGGTCAACCCCCCAGGAGCCTCAGCAAGTGCCTCAGGTGCTTGGGCTCGCTGTGCCACGTTCTGCTCCTCGGACGAGGGGCGGCATAAAGGGACAAGGTCGTTGCCTCTGCTTCCAGGCCTTGCAGTGCTTGGGCTGAAGGTTGGTCGAGGTGATCTTGAAGGTCTCTCCCAACCAAAGGTGCTCTGTGGTCCTGTGATTCGGACCAGGAAGCAGCAGAGGACAGAGGTGATTCAGGTCTACAACTACCTGAGGGGAGGCTGTAGCCAGGTGGGGGGTGGCCTCTTCTCCCAGGCAACCAGCAATAGAACAAGGGGACACAGTCTCAGGTTGTGCTGGAGGAGGTCTAGGCTGGATGTTAGGAGGAAGTTGTTGCCAGAGAGAGTGATTGGCATTGGAATGGGCTGCCCAGGGAGGTGGTGGAGGCACCGTCCCTGGAGGTGTTCAAGAAAAGCCTGGATGAGGCACTTAGTGCCATGGTCTGGTTGACTGGGTAGGGCTGGGTGCTAGGTTGGACTGGATGATCTTGGAGGTCTCTTCCAGCCTGGTTGATTCTGTGATTCTATGATAAGCAGAGAGAGCCCCCCCAGAGGGACAGAGGCTGCATGCAGCCATCCAACGTTCTGTCCCTCCAAAACCGTTTTCCCAGTGTCATTGTCTGCTGCGAGACCTCTTCTCCCATCAGCACCCCTGGGACAACAACTTCAGCAGCTCTCATTAACAGCACAGTCTCTGTCATGTGCCTGCTCTTGTCGCAGAGTCACAGATTGGATTGAGTTGGAATGAGCTCAAAGGTCACCCAGCTCCAACCCCCTGCCACATGCAGGGACACCTCTCACCAGCCCAGGCTGCTCAAAGCACTCATGGAATGAGTTGGGTTGGAAGGGACCTTGAAGATTATCCAGTTCCAAGCCCCCTGCCAAGCCAATGGCAGGGAGCTTGGAACTGGATGATCTTCAACTTTCCACTAGCCCAGGTTGCTCCAGGCCTCATCCAGCCTGGCCTTCAACAACTCCAGGGGAGGCATCCCCAGCATCCCTGGGCAGCCTGTTCCAGTGCCATCAAGGACATGCAGCTGGACCAGGATTTGCCACCATGCATGAACAGAGCATGCAGTCAGGTCTCAGCAGCAAGAAGTACTTTTTGTGCTGCAGCACAGGCCTGGGTTCACTCCAGAGCTGTCCAGAAGATGCTGAGATGTGTCTCTAATGGCAAATCACTCCCTCTGTCAAGAACTTCCTCCTAACATCCAGCCCAGACCTCCCCTGGCACAACTTGAGGCTGTGTCCCCTTGTTCTGTTGCTTCTTGCCTGGGAACTGGACACAGTACTCAAGGTGTAGCCTGACCAGTGCTGAGCACAGAGGAAGAATAACCTCCCTTGTCCTACTGGCCACACTATTCCTGATGCAGGCCAGGATGCCATTGGCTCTCTTGGCCACCTGGGCACACTGCTGGCTCATGTTCAGCTACTATCTACCAGTACCCACAGGTCCCTTTCTGCCTGGCTGCTCTCAGCCACTCAGTCCCCAGCCTGTAGTGCTGCTTGGGGTTGTTGTGGCCAAAGTGCAGAACCCTGCACTTGGCCTTGCTAAATGTCATCCCATTGGCCTCTGCCCACCCATCCAGCCTGTCCAGGTCCCTCTGCAGGGCTCTCCTACCTTCCAACAGATCCAGAGCTGCTCCTAGCTTGGTGTCATCTGCAAACTTACTGATGCTGGACCCAATCAATAAGGATGTTGAACAGGACTGGTCCCGGCACTGATCCTTGGGGCACACCACTAGTGCCAGCTGCCAACTGGATGTGGCACCATTCACCACCACTCTCTGGGCCCAGCCGTCCTCCAGCCAGTTTTTGACCCAGAAGGCCACACCACAGGCTGTTGACTGTCAAAGCAAAATCCACAGGAGGAGATTGAGTGCTAGTAAAAACAAAACCAATGCCCAGACATCAGTGCCTGTGTAAATCAGAGGATGGCAGAAGATTGGGGTGGGAAGGTGCATCTCAAGGTCACCTAGTCCAACCCCCCTGCAGCCAGCAGGGACATCCCCAGCTAGAGCAGGGTGCTTGGAGCCACAAAACATCTGACCTGGCATGGTTCTTGAAACATAAATACTTGTGTTAAACAAGAAACACCTGGGTAAGGCTCTTCCCACTGCCTCCCCACCCGCTCTTGTGTGCCCCCTGCTGCAGCCTCCTCTCAGGAGCTGCACAGAGCACTGAGGTCCCTCTCAGCCTCCTCTTCTCCACACTAAACACTCCCAGCTCCCTCAGCTGCTCCTCAATTGTCCTCTTCTCCAGACCCTTCCCCACCTTTGTTGCCCTTCTCTGGACCTGCTCCAGCCCCTCAATGTCCTTCTGGAGGGAGCAGCCCAGAACTGAACCCAGCACTCAAGGTGAGGCCTCAGCAGTGCCCAGCACAGGGGCACAATCCCTGGCCTGCTCCTGCTGCCCACACCATTACTAGTTCAGCCCAGGATGCTGGTGCCCTTCTTGGCCACCTGGGCACTGCTGGATCATCTCCAGCTGTTGTCACCCAGCACCCCTCCAGGGCCTTTTCTGATGGGCACTTTCCAGCCACTCTGCTCCAGCCTGGAGCCTCCATGGGGTTGTTGTGACCCAAGGGCAGGATCTAGCACTTGGCCTTGTTCAACCTCATCCCACTGGCCCCAGCCCATGGATGCAGCCTGACCAGGTCTCTACAGAGCCTCCCTACCCTCCAGCACATCAACACTGCCACTCAGCTTGGTGCCCTCTGCAAGCTGTCTGAGGGAGCCTCAATGCTCTCACCCAGACCATTACTGAAGGTATTAAAGAGGCTTGTCCCAGCACTGAGCCCTGGGGACACCACTGGTTCCCAGTCACCAGCTGGAGTTGTCTCCATCCCTCACCACTCTTTGTGCCTGGCCCTCAGACAGTTCTTAACCCACTGCAGCCTCCACCCACCCAAGCCATCGGCACTCAGCTTCTGAAGGGGATGCTGTGGGGCAGTATTGAAGGCCTGAGCTTGTGATGAGTTTCTAAGAGCCTTTGACCTGCACAGAGGGACAGAATGGACTCTCTCAGCCAGTTTGCTGATGGGACCAGACAGGCAGGGGTGGCTGGCACACCCTCAGGCTGTGCTGCCATCCAGAGTGACCTGACCAGGCTGCAGAGCCTCAGGAGGTTCAAGGAGAGCAAGTGCAGGGTCCTGCCCCCAGGAGGAACAACCTCCTGCTGCAGTGCAGCTGAGGGGAGACCTGCTGGAGAGCAGCAACCTGGGGAAAATAAGGCCCCCCTGAGCCAGCAATGTGCCCTCATGGCCAGGAAGGCTAAAGGTGTCTTGGAGACATGGAGAAGAGTGTGGCCAGCAGGGCAGGAGAGGTTCTCCTGCCTCTCTACTCTGTCCTGATCAGACCACATCTGGAGTCCCAGGTTCAGTTCAAGAGACACAGGGAACTGATGGAGAGAGCCCAGGGGAGGCCACAAAGCTGCTGAGAGTCCTGAAGCAACTCTGTGAGGAGCAAAGGCTGAGAGCCCTGGAGCTGTTAAGAGGAGAAGACTGAGAGGGGATCTCAATGCATGTGAGTATCTAAAGGGTGGAGGCTACAAGGATGGGTCCAGGCTCTGCTCAGTGGTGCCTAGGAACGGGACAAGGGGCAAATGGCACAAACTAAAGCTCAGGAAGTTCCACCTGAAGAGGCAGAGAAACTTGTTTGGTGTAAGGGTGCTGGGGGCCTGAAGAAGGCTACCCAGAAAGGTTGTAGTCTCTGGGGACATTCAAAACCCACCTGGATGTGTTCCCCTGCAGCCCAATCTAGGCAAGCCTGCTTTGGCAGGTGGGTTTGTCTCAATGATCTCCAGAGGTCCCTTCCAACCTCTGCCATTCTGTGGTCCTGTCACTTTGGTCACTTCAAGCTCTTCTCTTGAATTACCAGCAGGAACCTGAGACTTCTGCAAAATTAATGTCCACTTTCCTTAAAAGCAGGAAAACAACAACAC
This sequence comes from Pogoniulus pusillus, assembly GCF_015220805.1. Lineage (NCBI taxonomy): Eukaryota > Metazoa > Chordata > Aves > Piciformes > Lybiidae > Pogoniulus > Pogoniulus pusillus. The sequence goes on from NC_087309.1 coordinate 41,217,558, forward strand.
TGAGAGGCTTCTCCCCCAGGACTTACAGACAGCATCACCAAAGGATGACAGCTCCCCTCCACCTCCACCACCACCAAGCACTGCAGAGCTGCCTGCAGGGAGTCTCTGCTCCTTTCAGGATCCAGGCTGTGCAAGGTCAGGTGAGGAGAATCCCAGCAAGGTGGTGCTTGCAGGGGATCTCTGGAGATCATCCAGTTCAACTCCCTGCCAAAGCAGGGCATGTTTTCCAGGATTCAGAGAGTCACAGACTGCATGGCGCTGGAAGGGACCTTCCAAGGGCATCTTCTCCAACCCCCTGCAGACAGCAGGGACACCTCCAACCAGAGCTGGCTGCAAAGGGACACATCCAGCCTGACCTTGAATGTCTGCAGGGATGGAGACTCCACCACCTCCTTGGGCAGCTTATGCCAGGGTCTCCCCACCCTCACTCTGCACAACTTCCTCCTGATGTCCAACCTAACTCTGCCCTGCTCCACTTCCAAACCACTGCCCCTCAGCCTAGCCCCACAGGCCCTTCTCAACAGTCCCTCCCCAGCCTGCCTGCAGCTCCCCTGCAGCTATTGAAATGCAGCTCTAAGCTCTCCCTGCAGCCTTCTCTTCTCCAGGCTGCACAGCCACAACTCTCCCAGGCTATGCCCACAGCAGAGGTTCTGCAGCCCTCTGAGCATCTTGGTGGCCTCCTCTGGACCCTCTCCAGCAGCTCCAGGGCTCTCTTGTGCTTGGGTCCCACAGCTGGCCCCAGCCCTGCAGGTGAGGTCTCCCCAGAGTAGAGCAGAGCAGAGCAGAGGGGCAGGATCCCCTCTCTCCATCTCTGGCCAGGCTGCTTTGGATGCAGCCCAGGCTGCCCTTGGTCTTCTGGGCTACAGTGCCCATTGCTGCCTCCTGTCCAGCTTCTCACCCCCAGCACCCCCAGATGGATCACAGCCTCTCTGTGCATCCATGTCCAGTGGTCTGGGACTCTCACATGGAGCTTCTCCTGATGTTCATATGGAGAACAGAGTCAGACTTTGCCACCATGCCAGCCCTGTGCAGCCTCAGCACTGTGGAGGGACAGAAGGCACCAAGACTGGGGTGCTGCTGGTAGGCAGAGGTGCGGGAAGGCACAGGGGCAGGGGGCACAGAGCAGCCCCTTTGGTGCCGCTGCTGTAGCTGCAGCTGGGGAGCCCTGCACAGGAGGGCAGCAGCCAGGCCTGCGTGCAGCGCTGCTGTCACAGCCACCGTCGCTCAGAGGGACACGCAGGGAACGCACGGTGGTGGCAGCCTGCTGCGACAGCAGATGACACCGGCAGCGGCTGCCCCGCAGCCACCCACGCTATGCCCAGCCCATGCCCAGCTGCTAGCAGGCACTGCACAGACACCGCAGGATGGTCTGCCGTGGCACGGAGCCACCAGGTCACCACGGAGGCCCTTCAGTGACAAAGTGCTCAGGTGGCTGTCAGGTGCTGAACTGTCAAAATCAGCATCTCCAGGTGTTCAGCCTCTTTCCACATCAGCTTCTTATGCACTTCACAGTCAATGCCAACAGCCAGACTGGTGCATGGTGCCCGGCAGAAGGCAGAGAAGTATCCTGGTGGCACAAAATGTGAGGTGTTGGCATGAGCCCAGGTGCCCACCAGCATCCTGGGCTGGATCATCAATGGTGTGGGCAGCAGGCACAGGGCAGGGATTGTGTCCCTGTGCTGGGCACTGCTGACACCACAGCTTGAGTGCTGGGTTCAGTTCTGGGCCACTCTCTCCCTCAGGGACACCGAGGGGCTGGAGTAAGTCCAGGGAAGGGCAACAAAGCTGGGGAAGGGTCTAGAGGTCTGGTGAGGGGCAGCTGGGGGAGCTGGGGGTGTTTAGTGTAGAGAAGAGACAGCTGAGGGAGACCTCATTGCTCTCTGCAGCTCCCTGAGAGGAGGCTGCAGCCAGGTGGGATTGGACTCTGCTCCCAAGGTACAAGGGACAGGACAAGAGGAAATGTCCTGAAATTGTGCTAAGGGAGGTGTAGGATGGCCATGAGGAACAATTTCTGTGCTTCAAGAGTGGTCATGGATTGGCACAGGTTGCCCAGGGAGGTGGTGGAGTCTCCATGGCTGGAGGTGTTCCAGAAAGGTGTGGCCATGGCCCTTGAGGCCATGATTTAGTGGCCATGGTGGGCTGGGTTGGTGTCTGCACTGGATGATCTCAAAGGACTTTTCTAACTCTGATAATTCTATGGTTCCCTAACTGGATCCCAGAACAGATCAGCTGCAGGCCCTTATCCCTCTGCCATTACAGCACACCAAGAGGCAGAGGAACTCAGCTCAGCACATCAACCAGGCTGGAGTGCACTGCTGTGGAGCAAGAGCTTGTGCTGGGCAGGCACGGGGCTGTTGCTGGCATCTTGCTGCACAGAAGGACTTTCATTTTCTCCCTGCCAGAAAACATCCAGGTATGAAAATCCTACAGCAGAGCAGCACTACTCAGCTGTACCAAGCCTACAGCATGGAGAGCAGCCCTGGAGATGCAAGAAGGTCTACAACTACCTGAAGAGAGGCTGTAGCCAGGTGGGAGGTGGCCTCTTCTCCCAGGCAACCAGCAACAGAACAAGGGGACACAGTCTCAAGTTGTGCCAGGGGAGGTCTAGGCTGGATGTTAGGAGGAAGTTGTTGGCAGAGAGAGTGATTGGCATTGGAATGGGCTGCCCAGGGAGGTGGTGAAGTCACTGTCCCTGGAGGTGTTCAAGAAAAAACTGGATGAGGCACTTAGTGCCATGGTCTGGTTGACTGGATAGGGCTGGGTGCTAGGTTGGACTGGATGATCTTGGAGGTCTCTTCCAACCTGGTTGATTCTATGATTCTATGAAGCAACTCCACTGCTTCCCTTTTCTCATAACCCCTGTGTGCCTTGTGCCTTGAGAAGAGCAGCCTCAGAGGGATCAGATCAGCGCTCAGCAAGAGCTAAAGGGGCTGTGAGGGCAAGAGAACAGGGCCAGGCTCTGCTTAGTGGTGCCCAGGGGTGCCCAGGGACAGGACAAGGGGCAAGGGGCACAAACTGGAGCCCAGGTCGTTCCATCTGAGCAGGAGGAGCAACTTGTTTGATGTGAGAGTGCTGGAGGGCTGGAGCAGGCTGCCCAGAAACATTGCAGAGTCTCCTTCTCTGGAGAGCTTCCAACCCTCCCTGGACAAGTTCCTCTGTAACCTGATCTAGGCAAGTCTGCTTTAGCAGATGAGTGGGACATAATGATCTCTAGAGGTCCCTTCCAACCTCTGCCATTCTCTGATCCTGTAACTTTGGTCACTACTTCCCTGGAGAGCTTCCATCCACCCCCAGGCCATTGTGCTCCTGGGCAAGCTGCTGTGGGTGCCCTGCTGAAGCAGGGGCTTGGACTGGGTGATCTCCAGAGATCCCTTCCAGCCCCTCCATGCTGGATGCTGTGATTGTGTAGGGTGCTGAGAGGTTTCCTGCACCAGACAGTAATGCAGGGAAAACAAAAGCTGAGCTCTGACAGGAAGACTCTGCAGCGGCTCAGCCTGAGAGTCTGTGCTCATTAAATTTTAACTCCAGCAGGAGCAGATGTTGGTTTTTGTGGTCCTTTCGTGTGGTGGTGGAGTCAAAAGTCACAGCAGCTTCACAGGCTGGAAGATTTCTCATTGTCTTACCAAATTCAGCTCTTCTCAGGCTGCCTGCACTTAGCTCTCCAAAGATGAACCCAAGAAAACATTGAACTTCAGTTTACTGACAACTCTTCAGCACAGACCCCACAGCTGTTGCCTACTCAGGCAGCGTCCTTCATGAGCTGACTGCAAGGAGATACAGAATTCCACACCGAGTTGGGTGGGAAGGGACATCCAAGGCCATTCAAGTCCAATCCCCTGCAGCCAGCAGGGACATCCCCAGCCACAGCATGTTGCTCACAGCCCCAAACAACCTGACCTGCGGTGGTGCCAGCCATGGGGCAGCTCCCACCTCTCTGGGCACCCTGGGCCAGGCTCTCCCCACCTTCAAGGTCAAACCTTTCTCCCTTCTCTCCACTCTCAATTTCTCTCTTTGAGTCCAAAACACCTCCCTTGGCCTGTCACAACAGACCCTGCTCAAAGGCCTGTCCCCAGCTTTCTGCTGGGCCCCTTTAGGCACTGCAAGGCCACCAGAAGGTGTCCCTGGAGCCTTCTCCTCTCCAGGCTGAACAGCCCCAACTCTCCCAGCCTGGCCTCACAGCAGAGGGCTTCCAGCCCTGCCAGTACTGCTGTGGCCTCCTCTGGCCCTGCTCCAACAGGTCCCTGTCTGTGCTGTGCTGAGGACTCCAGATCTGCCCCAGCACTGCAGGGAAGCTCTCAGCAGAGCGCAGCAGAGGAGCAGAATCCCCTCCCTGCTCCTGCTGCCCACACTGCTGTGCATCAGCCCAGGGCAGGAGATGAGGGTGTGCCAGGAGATGAGCAGGAGTCTTCCTCTTCCTTTGCTTTACAGATCCACAGAGTCACAGATTGCAACAGGTTGGGAGGGACCCTCCAAGGGCATTTTGTTCAACCCACAGCACTCAGCAGGGACATCTCCAACTGGAGCAGCCTGCCCTGGGACACAACCAGTCTGACTTTGAATGTCTCCACAGATGGAGCTTCTGCTTGGGTCACCTGTTCCGGGGTCTCCCCACCCTCACTCAAGATTTTTTTTCCTCATCACCAGTCTCAGTCTCCCCTCTCCCAGCTCAAAGTAATTGTCCCTCATCCTGGCACTTGCAGCCCTTGTCCAGAGTCCCTCCTTAGCTCTCCTGGAGCCCCTTCAATTACTGCAAGGCTGCTCTAAGGTCTCCCTGGAGTCTTCTCTTGTCCAGGCTGCACAGCCCCAACTCTCCCAACCTGTCCTCATAGGGGAGGATCTTCAGTCCACTGAGCACCTTTGTGGCCTCCTATGGACCATCCCAGCAAGTCTGTGTCTCCTGTGCCTCTCTGAAGCAGGAGCCATTTTTTCTCCACCTGGGTGACAGGCACCTCCCTGCCTCCTCAGCAGTACCTGACAAGTGCAGAGCAGTGATTTTAATGGGCTGGGAGTTGGGAAGCCTGGGAGAGTCCTCAGGGGGAGATCATCAGCCAGTATGGTCCCTGCAGCTGGGTTCATTAGCAGGCAGGACATGTGGGTAGGGGAGTTTGCCTGGTGCAGCAGAGGCTGTCAGGAAGGGCTCTCGACTCAGACCTGTCAGTGGGCAGCATGCTGCAGCGTCCCCAGATGTGACCACTGTGCCACATGAGATGCACAGGGAAGAGGATGGAGGTCCTGGGGGTCCTGTCCTGCAGAGGAGGGGTCAAGGGGAAAGCCACACTCAAGAGATTTATAAAATCACAGGATGGTTCTGGTTAGATAAGACCTTAGGGCATGGAGTCCTGCTACTAACCCAGCACTGACAGGACACCACCAAAGAATGGCCCTCAGCACCACATCTCCACAGCTTCCACACCCACCAGGGGTGGGGACTCCACCACTGCCCTGGGCAACCTGGGCCAGGCCTGGATGACCCTTAAAGGGCAGAAATTGTTCCTCATGGTCAACCTAAACCTCCTCTGGCACAGTTTCAGGCCATTTTCTCTTGTTCTGCCACTTGTTCTGTGGGAGCAGAACCTAACATCTCACCTGGCTGCAGCCTCCTCTCAGGGAGCTGCAGAGAGCAATGAGATCTCTCCTCAGCCACCTCTTCTCCACACTAAACACCCCCAGCTCTCTCAGCTGCTCCTCCCCAGCCTCCTTTTCCAGACCTTTTGTGCTAGTTTGAAGCAGGCTAGAATGTTTTGGTGAGAAGAACTCGATTACAGGCTGTGGAAGGAAAACAGTGGTGATGCCTACTTCCCTCATAGGCTTGCTGAGATGTATAAGAATAAAAGCAAAACACATATAGGTGAGTTGTCTCTTGCTTCTGCTGGGGAACTGGCTGAGCTGCACCTTACTCTCTAACCTCAGCCTCCATTTTTCTTTGGCTGATCTACTTTGCTTCCTAACCCCCCTGGCCAAACCACCATTCTTCCTTGGCACTGGGGTAAGGTTGAGAGGGGCAGGGGGGAGGTGCAGGGGTGGTTGGGAGCCCCTCCTGGGGACTCAGGTTTCTGGGAGGGGAGTTGTGCTTCTGTATTACCTTTTACCTTGTATATTTCTGTATATAACTGTATGTACTGCAGATATCTGCTTGTGTACTGTGCTAGCTGTACATATAAGCTTCATTCTATTTCCAGAGCTGGCTGAGTCTGGTCTGGGTGATTTCCAAAGTGTGTGTGGGGAACACCCAAATCATCACACCTTTCCCCACCTTTGTTGCTTTGTTTTTGAACAGGCTGCAGCAACTCAGCATGCTTCTGGCTCTGGGCAGCCCCATGAGGCAAAGGACACCTCCATGCCATCAGCAGTGCAAGGGGCAGAAGGCTGAGGAGGGCTGCCCAAGAAACCCCTCTTCAGTTCACCAGCATCCTCCATTTCTGTGTGCAAGCTCTGCAGATCAAAGATCAGCTCCCTGACCAGCCACAAATGTCACCAATGTCCTCCAGCTCCAAGCAAACAGAGAACACTTTCCTCCCATTTTGCTCTGGTGAGACCCCACCTGGAGTGCTGCATCCAGTTCTGGAGCCCCCATGACAAGAGGGATATGGAGATGCTGGGGCATGTCCAGAGAAGGGCCACTGGGATACTCAGAGGGCTGCAGCAGCTCTGCTGTGAGGACAGACTGAAAGAGTTGGGGCTGTTCAGTCTGGAGAAGAGGAGGCTCCCAGGTGACCTTACTGTGGCCTTTCAGTATCTGAAGGAGGCCTACAAAAAAGCTGGGCAGGGACTTCTCAGGATATCAGGGAGTGCCAGGACCAGGGGAAATGGAGCAAAGCTGGAGGTGGGGAGATTCAGACTGGATGTGAGGAGGAAGTTGTTGAGCATGAGAGTGGTGAGAGCCTGGAATGGGTTGCCCAGGGAGGTGGTTGAGGTCCCCTCCCTGGAGGTGTTTAAGGCCAGGCTGGATGAGGCTGTGGGCAGCCTGATCTAGGGTAGGGTGTCTCTGCCCATGTCAGGGGGTTGGAACTAGATGATCCTTGTGGTCCCTTCCAACCCTGACTGATTCTATGGTTCTAAGCTTTTTGGAGGTAACTTATTTAACACAATTCTCCTTTCTGACACATAGGAAGGAGATGTTAGAGTTCTAAGAAACAAAAGCCTCCACAAGATTCACTTTGTGAGTGGTGCAGAGGAACCTTCGCAAAGCTCAGTGAGACACAGACTCACCCTACCCCTGGCCTGACCCAGGCACTGCCTTTGCACTTAGCTGGGAACTCCTGACTAAATTCAGCTGCACTGAATTCAGAGCCACAGAGTGCACTGGGCTGGAAGGGACCTTCCAAGGGCATCCTGCCCAACACCCTGCAGGTATCAGGGACACCTCCAACCAGAGCTGGCTGCACAGGGATACCTCCAGACTGACCTTGGATGTTCTGCACCTCCACCACCTCCATGGGCAGCCTATGCCAGGGTCTCCCCACCCTCACTCTGTACAGCTTCCTCCTGGTGTCCAACCTAACTCTGCCCTGCTCCACTTCCAAACCACTGCCCCTCAGCCTAGCCCCACAGGCCCTCCTCAACAGTCCCTCCCCAGCCTGCCTGCAGCTTCCCTGCAGCTATTGAAATGCAGCTCTAAGCTCTCCCTGCAGCCTTCTCTTCTCCAGGCTGCACAGCCCTAACTCTCCCAGCCTGTGCCCACAGCAGAGGTTCTGCAGCCCTCTCAGCATCTTGGTGGCCTCCTTTGGACCCTTTCCATCAGCTCCAGGACTCTCTTGTGCTTGGGTCCCACAGCTGGCCCCAGCCCTGCAGGTGAGGTCTCCCCAGAGTAGAGCAGACAGGCAAGATCCCCTCTCTGGGCTGCCAGTGCCCATTGCTGCCTACTGTCCAGCTTCTCATCCCCATCATCCCAAGTCCTTCTCTGCAGGGCTGCTCTCAGTCTCATCACCCCCAGCCTGGGTTTATTTTCAGAGTTGCCCTGACTCATCTGCAGGAGCTTGCACTTGGCCTCGTTGAACCTCATAAGGCTCCCCTCAGCCACCTCTGCAGCCTGCCTAGGTCCCTCTAGACGACTTCCATCCCACCCTTCAGCCTTATCCACCATCCTACTCAGGCTGGTGTCACCTGCCATCAATTCATGTCAGGTTTGATACTCTCAGGAATTTATGATGCCAGGAACAGCTGTGATGTGAGAAGGTCCAGAGGACACAGCCAGGCTCTGCAGAGCTCCCTCCTGCACAGGCTCTTCCTGGATTTCCAGAAGGGACATAAAAGGAGATCACAAAACGTGGGTTTGTTTGTCCAGCAGCTGCCTAGCTTGGTGGGGACAGAGGGGTAGTAATGTGTGAGCAGTCCTTGTGCTCCTTTCCCTTCCTCTTCCTCACTCCTTTCCATGAGGGTGTCTAGAGACAGGCCAAGTGGGAATGGTTTGAAGCTGAGGCAGAGCAGGGTCAGACTGGAGCTGAGGAAGAAATTCTTCAGTGCGAGGGTGGTGAGACTTTGAAACAGGCTGCCCAGGGAGGCCGTGGATGTCTTCTGCCTGGGCGCGATGAAGGCCAGGCTGGGTGAGGCCCTAAGCAGCTGAGTCTAGTTGAGAGGTGTCCCTGCCCAGGGCAGGATGTTGGAGCAGATGAGCTCTGAGGTCACTTCCCACCTGAGCCATCCTGTGATTCCATGATTCCTTCCTTCTCACCTTACTTTTGCCTTCATGCACCTGGATGAGGCACTTAGTGCCATGGTCTAGTTGACTGGCTAGGGCTGGGTGCTAGGTTGGACTGGATGATCTTGGAGGTCTCTTCCAACCTGGTTGATTCTATGATTCTATGATTCTGGTGCATCATCAGAAGACAACTTCCACCAGTGCCAGTGGCCACCACTTTTCCTTGGGAGGAACACCACAGTGCTGGGATGCCCATGTGGTGCCTCAGGAGACCTGAGTGCACCTTCATTAGCAGCAGCTGCCTGCACACAGCCAAAGACTTGTGTTTTGCATCGTTAGCTGTCCTCCAGTAATTAATTTTTCTGTGGCCATGTCAGGTAGTACACACAGAGTACAGCTCACTCCTCACTGCCCACCTGGAACTGAGCACTGCTGCAGAGATTCAGCTTCATTCCAGTGCACTGGGGGGTGGGTGGGGAGGGGGAGAAAGGAGAAATTAAAACAGTTCTGATTGTGAAGACATAAGAGATCCAGATCTGTCTAACCTGACAGTATCCTGAAGTGGCTCAGCTGCCCTGGGCAGAGGACAAGGTAATTAAAGAAATGTGACTTGGTCATAGTGTGACATGGCTGTGCAGCAGCCATGCTGCCGCTGCTCAGGGGCTTCCACCATGCGGGAGTTACAGGGGGTCACATCAGAAGAAGAGGAAATGGCCTCAAGCTGCACCAGGGGAGGCTGAGGTTGGCCACGAGGAACAATTTCTGTGCTGCCAGAGTGGTCAGGGACTGGCACAGGCTGCCCAGGGAGGTGGTGGAGTCCTCATGCCTGGAGGTGTTCCAGAAAGGTGCAGGCATGGAACTCAAGGCCATGGTTTAGTGGCCATGGTGGGGTTGGGTTGGTGGTTGGACTTCAACTGCTGCTGTGGCAGATGTCCCTGCTCAGTACAGGGGAACTGGACCAGCTGACCCTTAGAGGTCCTTCCCAACTCAATCCAGACTGGGACTATGATGTCCCTTGATGTCAAGATGGGGATGCTCAACATGGACTGATGGAAGTAGGAAGGTGTAAACTCCCCACTCCACATCCATAGCCTGCCACTCTGCAGGACCAGGGGCACCATCCTTGGTCAAGGCAGAGCCCCTGGGGCATGGATTGCTCCCACCATGGGGTTGCACCCTCATGGAGCACCTCCAGCTCCATAGATGGCAAGGGAGGACCCTGCATGGGCATTCCTATTCTGTGACGAGTTTCAGGTGCAGGTTTGGCCTCATCTACCCCTGGACCATTCTCTTCAGAGTAGAGCAGAGAAGAACAGAGGGGCAGGATCCACTCCACCTTTGGCCACATTGCTTTGGATGCAGCCCAGGCTGCCCTTGGCCTTCTGGGCTGCCAGTGCCCATTGCTGCCTCCTGTCCAGCTTCTCACCCCCAGCACCCCAAGTCCTCCACGGGGCTGTCTCATCACTCCCAGCCTGGACTGATATCCAGAGTTCCCCTGACCCAGGTGCAGGACCTTGCCCTTGGCCTGGTTGCATCTCATGATGTTCTCCTCAGCCACCTCTGCAGCCTCTCCAGGTCCCTCTGGATCCCATCCCAACCACACCACTCAGCTTGGTACCATCTACAAAACTGCTGAGGCTGCACTCACAACACATGAGAGACCTGGAGCTGTTGGAGAGGGTCCAGAGGCCACCAAGATGCTCAGAACCTCTGCTGTGGGCACAGGCTGGGAGAGTTTGGGCTGTGCATCCTGGAGAAGAGAAGGGTCCAGGCAGACCTTAGAGCTGCATTTCCATAGCTGCAGGGGAACAGCAGGCAGGCTGGGGAGGGACTGGGGGCAGGCTGTGGATGTAGTCTACCTGGACTAAAGCAAAGCCTTTGACAGCATCTGCCAATCTCTTGACCTGCTCTGCCAAATCCTTCAGCTTCCACATTTAAGGCAGATTTAGGCTTGGACATCAGGAGGAAGTTCTGCACAGTGAGGGTGGTGGGACACTGGAACAGGCTGTGGATGCTCCCTCCATGGGGGTGTTCCAGGGCAGGCTGGATGAGGCCTTCAGCAACCTGGGCTTGATGATCATTGAGTTCCTACCCCCCTGCCAAGGACTTTGCCCATGGCAGGGAGGATGGAACTTGATCTTCAAGGAGGCCTGGAACTGGATGATCTTCAAGGTCCTTTCCAACTTCAAAGACCTACCTGCCTAGCTCCAGCCTTGCTCCAAGATCTTGATTAGAGCATCACAGAATGCCTCAGGCTGGAAGGGACCTCAGAGTTCATCTGCTCCAACCTCCTCACCATGGGCAGGGATTCCTCTCTACTAGACTCAGCTGCTCAAGGCCTCACCCAGCCTGACTCTGAACATCCTTAGGCAGGAGGCATCCACAGCCTCTCTGGGCAGCCTGTCCCAGAGTTTCACCAACCTCCTACTGAAGAACTTCTTCCTCAGCTCCAGTCTGACCCTGCTCTGCCTCAGCTTCAAACCATTCCCCCTGGGCCTGTCTCTAGACACCCTCAGGAAAAGTCCCTCTGCAGCCTTCCTGCAGGATCCCTTCAGGCACTGCAAGGCAGCTCTGAGGTGCCTCTGGAGCCTTCCCCTCTCCACGCTGAACACCTCCAGCTCCCTCAGCCTGTCCTCACAGCAGAGCTGCTCCAGCCTTTGACCATCTTTGTTTGCTGTACCTTATCTTTACCCCATCACTTTTCCTCCTCACTGCCTCATCCTCCAGCTGCTGGTTTCATGCACCTCAAGAAGCCAAAGCTCAACTTCTCATCACATGAACCACGGCCTAAAGGAAGGCACAATTTTGCTTAGACACTTCAAACATTTCTTTACCCACTCTGTGGCTTCCCTTGGCCAGGGTGCACCACACCTCTTGAAGACATTTTTACAGTGAGAAGAGGCTTTGGGATAAGGGCATCTACTTATTTTTGCAGGAACAGGTTATCTGTTCTCCAAACACCTGTTTTTTCCTCTGTGCTTGTAGAAGGAACTCTTCTGCTGGAGACTCTTCAGATGCTGAAGCTGCATCAAGAAACTCCATGGACCCAAAGGCAGGTGGCAGCTGATTGAGGCCTGGCACCTCTCCCTTTGTCATGGCTTTTTCAGCTGAGGTTCCACAATGCCAAGCACTGGTTTGGAAGTGGAGCAGGGCAGAGTTAGGGTGGACATCGGAAAGAAGTTGTGCACAGAGAGGTTGGGGAGACCCTGGCACAGGCTGCCCAGGGAGATGGTGGAGGAGGCCCCATCCCTGGAGGCATTCAAGGTCAGGCTGGATGTGTCCCCGGGCAGCCTGCTTTGGCTGGAGGTGTCCCTGCTACCTGCAGGGGTTTGGACAAGATGCTCTTGGAAGGTCCCTTCCAGCCCCATGTTGTCTGTGACTGTGGCCATGCCCAAGGCTGCTGCAGAGCTCCTGCTGTAAGCAGGGCAATGCTCTGCACTGTCCCTGCCTGTTTCAACTGTTCTGCCCTCTTGACATCACCTGAGGATGTGTCCTGCAGCTCTCTCCTTGGCCATGCACCCTTCTACGTGTGTCACCCCTGGATTCCTGGGGTGTGCCACACACCCTGTGTCACAACACAGGCCTGGATTCACAACCACTGTCTGAGGTTGCTTCCTGCTGCCCGTTTGAGTCCTCTGCAGCACACATCTGTGGTTATAAATAGCTCAATGACTCCTGTCCTCCTTTCCCAGCAGACACTGACACGGCCGGAGCTGTGGAGCTGCAGCAAGACAGCCGAGATGCCATAAAGCAGCTAAAATAATTAATCACTTTGCTTCACTGGATAGATTCAAGGGCACAGCAAAGTGGAGGTAAGATCCAGCCACAGCACCCAGCAACGTGCCCACGAGAGGGGAAAAGATACCAGGAGTAGGGTGTGGGCAGCAGGGCAAAGCAGAGTCTCCTGCTCTACTTGCTCTGGTGTGGCCACACCTGGAGCACTGGGGCCAGTTCTGGGCTCCCCAGTTCAAGAGGGACAGGAGACTGATGGAGAGTTTCCAAAGGAGGCTCAGAGGATGAGGAACATGAGCCAGCAGTGTGCCCAGGTGGCCAGGAGAGCCAGTGGCATCCTGGCCTGCATCAGGAATGGTGTGGTCAGCAGGAGCAGGGAGGTCATTCTGCCCCTGTACTCTGCACTGGTTAGACCACACCTTGAGTACTGTGTTCAGTTCTGGGCCCCCCAGTTTAGGAAGGACATTGAGATGCTTGAGCGTGTCCAGAGAAGGGCAACGAGGCTGGGGAGAGGCCTTGAGCACAGCCCTACGAGGAGAGGCTGAGGGAGCTGGGATTGTTTAGCCTGGAGAAGAGGAGGCTCAGGGGTGACCTTATTGCTGTCTACAACTACCTGAGGGGTGGTTGTGGCCAGGAGGAGGTTGCTCTCTTCTCTCAGGTGGCCAGCACCAGAACGAGAGGACACAGCCTCAGGCTGCGCCAGGGGAGATTTAGGCTGGAGGTGAGGAGAAAGTTCTTCACTGAGAGAGTCATTGGACACTGGAATGGGCTGCCCGGGGAGGTGGTGGAGTCGCCGTCCCTGGAGCTGTTGAAGGCAGGATTGGACGTGGCACTTGGTGCCATGGTCTAGCCTTGAGCTCTGTGGTAAAGGGTTGGACTTGATGGTCTGTGAGGTCTCTTCCAACCTTGGTGATACTGTGATACTGTGAATGGTCGGGAACATCTGTGTGAGGAGCAAAGGCTAAGAGCCATGGGGCTGCTGAGCCTGGAGAAGAGCAGCCCCAGAGGGGATCTGATCAATGTTTACAAATACCTGAATGGTGTGGGGGCAAGAAGGGGCCAGGCAAGTGATGTCCAGAGACAGGACAAAGGGCAAGGGGCACAAACTGGAGCCAGGAGCTTGTGGCTGAGCAGGAGAAGCAACGTGTTTGGTGTGAGGGTGCTGGAGGCTTGGAGCAGGCTTCCCAGGGAGGTTGTGGAGGCTCCTTCTCTGCAGAGCTTCCAACCTCACCTGGAAGTGTTTCTGTGTGACCTGTCCTGGATGACCCTGCTCTGGCAGGGGGGTTGGACTGGATGATCTGCAGAAGTCCCTTTCAACCCCTGCCATTCTCTGAGTCTATGATTTGGGATGGGAACTATGTGGACAAGGGAGTGTGAGCACCTGCTGAGCTCCAGGCCCTCCAGACACCGCGAAGATGGGCAGGCAGCAGTTGGTGTGGAGGGATGCTTGGCAGAATCCATACCTGTCCTGAGGCCAAGGAGAGGAGCAGGAGAACAGTAACCAAATGGAAGGAACTGCTCCAGAAGGAGGGCTTGCAGCAGGATTTCTGCACTGCTGCTTGGTAGGTGACCAAGCTGCAGGCAGCTGACTCCAGCAGCACTGGGAATCCTGCATGGAGGGCTGAGGTGCCAGGCAGGGAACAAAACCCCCTGAGCGACCAAGGGAGCTCACTGCAAGCCAGAGCTGCCTAGCACAGGTGCAGAGCAAGAAATCTTTTGGAGTTCTCAGGTTGCCTGGGGAAAACCAGACTGAGGGGGAGACTTTCTGGCTCTCTACACCGTGAGGACCTTGCACTTGGTCTTGTTGAGCCTCATGAGGTTGTCCTCAGCCACCTGTCCAGTCTGTCCAGGTCACAGAATCACAGACTGGGCTGGATGGGAAGGGACCTTCAGAGGCCATTCAGCTCAGCTTCCCTGCACTGAGTAGGGACATTTTCAGCTACAAGAGGTTGCTGAGAGCCCTGAACCTGATCTGGAACAGTTCAGGGATGTGGCTGCTAGGAGAAAAGCTCTTCTGAAACAGGGCTCTGTGTTGCTGGGTGGGATTTTGCCCAAAAAAAAGGGGACTTGGTGCAGGGTGGAGTGGCAGTGGGAGCACAGCCCGAGGGAAGAGGGGCGGGCAGGCAGCAGTCCCTTCAGCTGCCGGTGCTGCGAGCTGTCAGCACCAGGCTCCCTGCTGCACCGCTGACTTCTGCTGCTCTCTTTTGGGTTCCCCCCCCACCAACCCCAGGCATTTTTTTTCTGTCTCTTTTCCAGTCTGGTCATCGCTGAAGCAATGAGAGTTGCCATCACGGATTACAGGCAGGTCAGGGAGGGCAAATTACTTGCCAAAATAGTCTCCCTGCAGGGTCTTATTGGTGTTACCTGCTAAGTTCTGTGATAAGTCAAAGTTAGCCTTGCAGAACGCTGGCAGTGATTCACCTTCTCCACTGCTGCTGCTGCTACAGGCCCCCTCAAACTGCTCCTCAGCTTCACCTCCTGCTTCTGACTCCTGCCTTGCTGCCATCAGAGCAGAGTCCTCTGAGTGAGCAAGATGTGCAGCTGCAGCAGGGGAGGGTCCTACTGACATTGCCTGAATTGATAGCAGCATAGAACTGTCGAGGATAGAAAAGGCCTTGGAGATCATCCAGTCCAATCTCACAGTTTCACCTCTGCTGCTAAGCCACTGCTACCAAACCACATCCCTCAGCGCAGCATCCAAGGGTCTGTAAAACACCTTCAGGGATGGGGACTCCACCACCTCCCTGGGCAGCTTGGGCCAGTGCCTGAGGACCCTTGCTGTGCAGAAATTGTTCCTCAGGGACAACCTCAACCTCCCCTGGCACAATTTCAGGCTATTTCCTCTCCTTCAATCACCTGAGACTGGGCAGCAGAACCGAACCCAAGCTCCACCTGGCTGCAGCCTCCTCTCAGGGAGCTGCAGAGAGCAATGAGGTCTCCCTCAGCCTCCTCCACACTAAACACCTTCAGGTCCCTCAGTGCTCCTCACCAGCCCTCTTCCCCAGAGCCTTCCTCACCTTTGTTGCCCTTCTCTGGACCTGCTCCTGCCCCTCAATGTCCTTCTGGGAGTGAGTGGCCCAGAACCGAACCCAGTACTTAAGCTGTGGCCTCACCAGTGTCCAGCACAGGATCACAATCCCTGTCCTGTTCCTGCTGCCCACATCATTGCTGATCCAGGCTGGTGCCCTTCTTGGCCATCTGGGCACTGCTGGCTCATCTCCAGCTGCTATCACCCAGCATCCCCAGGGCCTTTTCTGCTGGGCACTTTTCCATCCACTCTGCCCCAGCCTGGAGCCTCCATGGGGTTGTTGTGACCCAAGAGCAGGACCCATCCTTTGGCCTTCTTCAGCCTCATCCCATTGGCTCCAGCCCATGGATGCAGCCTGGCCAGGTCCCTCTGCAGAGCCTCCCTACCCTCCAGCAGATCAGCACTGCCATGACTTCTGGAACTCAAAGGCATAAATGCAAGGTGATCAGGCAACTACTGCTGCTGTCCATATTACATAGGGAAAACCACCAAAGGTGAGGATGCATCTCTGGCACCTTGTGCCAACCAGGGATGTTGCCCAGTGGCCACATTCACTAGCCATGATGTGTGACAGGGATGCTGCCCAGTGGCCACATTCACCATCCAGCCATAGTGTGTGATCAAGGAATGCTGGCCAGTGGCCACGTTCACCAGCCATGGTGTGTGACTAGGGATGCTGCCCAGTGCCCATGTTCACCATTCCACAGTCCCAGAGAAAGGTGTAAGGGCCAAGGAAGAATTCAGATGGAAGCACAAAGGGAGCTTGGCCAAAGTGAACAATGGCATCAAAGAGAGGGAAAATAACGCCTGAGGCTCCTGCACTGCAGCCAGCTAATTATGAGGAGTTCTGGACTTAACTGTTCAGGCATAGAATTAAAAACCTTAATTATATTGTCACCTTTGTCTCTCAGCTCCCAGGGCCCGCAGACGAATCCATTTACTGTAACTGCTGCTGATGGTGAGAAGCAATTGATGGCAGTCCCAGCGAGGTGGGAGAGAGGAGCTGGGGAGGAAAGGGGGAAAAAAAACCAACTGAGAGGCAACACGGTGATGGCTGCGCAGCTGGGTGACAACTACATTCCAGGACATTATAAATTAAAAGTACTTTTAATGAGACAAACAGGGGTTTGATGGATTTCCTCCTCCCCTTCCCCTCCCTCCCCCCTTCCCACATTCCAGGGCTGCCTTTCCCAGTCCTGCCTCCTGTCAGATCCTTCTCCATTCACTACTGCCAGCCCCCTGGAGAGCCTCATCTGTAGCCCCACGAAGGGCTCTGGAGGGAACAAGGTGCTGCTGGAGCCCCACCTCACTGCGTCCTTGCCTGGGGAGGGGGGTTTGGCCACCGGGGTTCGATGCTCAGATCCGGCAGTGTCTGTGCTGACCCAGAGACTCATCATTTGGTTGAACACATCAGCTTGGCCACTTTTGCCCCTTTCTTCTGGGCATTTTCTTCTTCTTTTTTTAGGTGGTGCTCCCAGTGAACAAAATTCAGCTGTTTTATCACTAAAAATCGAGGTGCTGTAGTATTTGCTGGCAGGGCTCTGCTGGGTGCTGTTGGGGCCTGTGGGTGGCAGAGCCACAGTCACAGAATGAGCTGGGTCGGAAGGGTCCTCAAAGCTCCTCCAGTGCCAGCTCTCTGCCACAGGCAGGGACACCTCCCACTAGCTCAGGTGGCTCAGGGCACTCATGGAATGGACTGGGTTGGAAGGGACCTTAAAGGACCACAGGGGGCAAAGCCACGGCAGGGGTTGTGCAGCTAACAATCTTCAACCTCCCACCAGCCCAGGCTGTTCAAGGCCTCATCCAACCTGCCCTTGGACATTCACAGCCAGGGCACATCCACAGCCTCCCCGGGCAACCTGCGCCAGTGTCTCCTCGCCCTCAATCTCCACAATGTACAGCCTCAAGCTCCCCTCTCCCATCTCCAAGCCACTGTCCCTTGTCCTGGCACTGCCAGCCCCTGTCCAGAGTCCCTCCCCAGCTCTCCTGAAGCCTCTGCAGGTACTGCGAGGCTGCTCCGAGGGGTCCCTGCAGCCTTCTCTTCTCCAGGCCGAAGCTGGAGCACCGGAGGCAGCGCTGCAGGTGGGGTCTGAGCGGAGCGGAGGGGCAGAATCCCCTCCCTGTGCTGCCGCGGGAGGCTGCGGCCAGGCGCAGCCCCGGGCCCGCCGCAGCTCCGCTCCCGCAGGCGTTGCCATGGCGACGCGGGCGGAGGTAATGTGACGGAACCGTCCGGCGGCGCCGCGGCCGCGCTGCGGGCGGTGGGGCCGTGCCGGAGCGGCCGTGTCGGAGCGCGGCGAGGCTGCGCGGCCCTGATTACCCTCATGTAGCGGCACGGCCTCCCGCCAGGCCTCCGCTCCGCCGCGCCGCCGGCCCCAGCCCAGCGCCGGCCCCAGCCCAGCGCCGGCCCCAGCCCAGCGCCGGCTCCAGCCCAGCCGCCGGCTCCAGCCCAGCGCCGGCCCCAGCCCAGCGCCGGCCCCAGCCCAGCGCCGGCTCCAACCCAACGCCGGCTCCAACCCAGCCACCGGCTCCAACCCAGCGCCGGCTCCAGCCCAGCGCCGGCCCCAACCCAGCGCCGGCTCCAACCCAGCGCCGGCTCCAACCCAGCCACCGGCTCCAACCCAGCCACCGGCTCCAACCCAGCCACCGGCTCCAACCCAGCGCCGGCTCCAGCCCAGCGCCGGCTCCAACCCAACGCCGGCTCCAGCCCAGCGCCGGCTCCAACCCAGCCGCCGGCTCCAGCCCAGCGCCGGCTCCAACCCAACGCCGGCTCCAACCCAGCCACCGGCTCCAACCCAGCCGCCGGCTCCAGCCCAGCGCCGGCTCCAGCCCAGCGCCGGCTCCAATCCAGCGCCAGCCCCAGCCCAGCGCCAGCTCCAGCCCAGCGCCGGCTCCAGCCCAGCGCCGGCTCCAGCCCAGCGCCGGCTCCAATCCAGCGCCAGCCCCAGCCCAGCGCCAGCTCCAGCCCAGCGCCGGCTCCAATCCAGCGCCGGCCCCAGCCCAGCGCCGGCTCCAGCCCAGCGCCGGCTCCAGTCCAGCGCCGGCCCCAGCCCAGCGCCGGCTCCAGCCCAGCCGCCGGCTCCAGCCCAGCCGCCGGCTCCAGCCCAGTCGCCGGCTCCAGCCCAGCCGCCGCCGGCACCGCCGCCTCTGCCGGCCCACGCCTGCCCCGGAAGGGCCCTGCCCGCGCCCGGCGGCCCCCCGCACACAGCCACGGAGCCGCTGAGTGCTTGGGGCTGGGAGGCACCCCCGGAGGGCATCTTGGCCAACCTCCTGCGGGCAGCAGGGACAGCTCCAGCCAGAGCAGGCTGCACAGGGGCACCTCCAGCCTGACCTTCAGTGTCTGCAGGGATGGAGCCTCCACCACCTCCCTGGGCAGCCTATGCCAGGGTCTCTCCACCCTCACTCTGCACAACTTCCTCCTGGTGCCCAACCTAACTCTGCCCTGCTCCACTTCCAAACCACTGCCCCTCAGCCTAGCCCCACAGGCCCTTCTCAACAGTCCCTCCCCAGCCTGCCTGCAGCTCCCCTGCAGCTATTGAAATGCAGCTCTAAGCTCTCCCTGCAGCCTTCTCTTCTCCAGGCTGCACAGCTGCAGCTCTCCCAGCCTGTGCCCACAGCAGAGGTTCTGCAGCCCTCTGAGCATCTTGGTGGCCTCCTCTGGACCCTCTCCAGCAGCTCTCTTGTGTTGGTGGCCAACAGCTGGCCCCAGCCCTGCAGATGAGGTCTCAGCAGAGGAGAGCAGAGGGGCAGGATCCCCTCTCTCCATCTCTGGCCAGGTGCTTTGGATGCAGCCCAGGCTGCCCTTGGCCTCCTGGGCTGCCAGTGCCCATTGCTGCCTCCTGTCCAGCTTCTCATCCCCAGCACCCCAAGTCCTTCTCTGCAGGGCTGCTCTCAGTCTCACCTCCCCCAGCCTGGGTTGATATCCAGGGTTACCCTGACCCACCTGCAGGACCTTGCACTTGGTACTTGTTTACCCTCCTGAGGCTCCTCCACCATGGACAGCACAATAGCACTGAGGAGCAGTCCCATGGGATGGGCAGCACAGAGCCTGCACAGCTGCAGGTGGTGTCAAGCCCTGTGCTGGAGAGGCTCTGGAGTTGCTTTTGGCCACTTACACCAGCACCTGGCTGGGATCCCACAAGGATCCTGCCTTGCAGCCTGTGTTTGCTGCTGTTTTGTGGATTATTGGTGGAGGCTTTTCAGGTCCAGGAAATTACAAATAAGAGTTAAAAAGCTGACGAGGGGTCTGGAGGACAGGGCTGGGGAGGAGCAGCTGAGGGTGCTGGGGGTGTTCAATGGGAGAAGAGGAGGCTGAGGGGAGACCTCATTGCTCTCTACAGCTCCCTGAGAGGAGGCTGGAGACACATGAAGGTTGGGCTTTTCTCCCATGGAACAAGTGATGGAAGGAGAGGAAATGCCCTCAAGTCCCTCCATGGAGGTTTAGGTTGGCCATGAGGAACAATTTCTTCCCTGAAAGAATTGTCAAGCACCTGGCCCAAGCTGCCCAGGGCAGTGGTGGAGTCTCCATCCCTGGAGAGGTTTCAAAGCTGTGTAAATGTAGTGTTGAGCCCTCAACACCTGGGGCTTGGTGGTGCCCTGGCAGTGCTGGGTTAGTGTTCAGAGTCCATGATCCTAAAGGTCTTTTCCAATACAAGTGATTCCTTGATTGCATGATTTTGAATGCTCCCTGTGGCATTTCTTTGATTTCCTGCAGTTTCCATTCTCCTCATCCTGCATTTTGCAGCTGGATAGGTCTGCTGTAACTCACACTGTGACATTATCCCTTGGTCCTACCATGGATGCTCACAGATCAGCCACCTCAAGTCTAGCCAAGTCACTACTGCTTGGTGCTTGTTGCCATGAAGCCAGGTGAGCAGCCTTGGTCCAGAGGCTTCAGCACTGCTGCTGCCAGCCTGGGACAGACCCATGGATGTTCTGCTGCATGCAGGTGCTCCACAGCCCCTTGGGGAGCTCTCCTGTCCCACCTCATCTTTGTGGGCAGCTTGGCTCTTCTCCTCCTTTCTTTGCTAGGAGTGTGGTGAGGCACTGGGAATTTCTTCACCACTGGACTGATGAAGTCCTGAAGCAAGCTGCCCAGAGATGTTGTGGATGTTCTACCCCTGGAAATGTTGAAGGCCAGGTTGGATGGTCTGGTGGAGGATCTTCCTGTCTTTGGTAGGGAGGTTTGACTGCATGATCTTTAAAGATCTTTTCCAGCTCAAACCATCCTGAGATTCCTGTGATCCATCTACCTGCTGCAGCAGAGACATGGAACCTGCACCAGCATTACTGCCAGGGTGACCTCGAAAGCACCCTCTGGAAACCCCCCGCACAAGGCACCAGCAGGAGGAAGGAGGGGTCCTTGTGTCATGGCAGGGTTCTGGTCTCACTGGGACCACGGGAAGGTGGTGGGGTAGCTGACACAACTGGCATGCTGCACTACTCTTGAGGAAGGCAGAGGGGGCAGATGTGAGAGCAGAAGCTCATGAGGCTGGTGAGAGACCCAGGGCAGGGGACACTTAGCCTTGATGCAGGAGGATCAGGCTAGGGAATAGCTGATCTGGATACAAACCTAAGTCCATGGGGACTGACTGTGTGCACCCATGAGAACTGAGGAAGCTGGCTGGTGTCTCTGCCTGCAGAAGGCTGTGGTGGTGGGAAGAGTTTCCCAAGGAGGGGAAAGCAAAAGTCACTTCTGTCTTCAGGAAGGGCAAGAAGAAAACTGGGCACTGCAGGCCTGCCAACCTCACAGTGTTCTGTGTGAAGGTGGTGGAGAAGGCAGGCCAGGAGGCCATCTCCAGACACATGCAGGCGACTGGGAGGAACCAGGGTGGATATACAAAGGGGAAATCATGTCTGACCAACCTGATAGCTTCTGTGACAGAGAGGTGTGAGTGCCTGGCTTGGCTTGGGTGAGGTTTTCAGTGCTGCCTCCATGGAATACTCACAGGCAGGCTGATGGAGCTGATAATGGACAGTGAGTGGGATGGAGACGCCAAGAGAGCTGTGAGGAGTGAGAAATCCTGCTAGTGGCCAGGGAGCAGTGGTGCTCCCTGGGAGGTTGGCACGAGTGCCAGGATCACATCTCAATGGCCTGGATGATGTGCCAGAGCTCATCCTCAGGTGGTGCCCACGTGGGAGATGGTAGAGCAGGTGGATGTGGTGCCCCTCAGAGCTGTCTGGAGAAACTGGGCAACCAGCTGTCTCGTGAGGTTCAACCAAAGGAAATGTGGAGCCTACCACCTGGAGAGGAATAACCTCAGGAGCAGGTCGGAGTGGGGGCCCAGGGGCTGGAAAGCAGCTCTGCAGAGCAGGAGCTCAGAGTCCTGCTGGGGATGGGGTCCTGGCCATGGACCTGCAGCATGCCCACATGGCAGGGATGCTGGCAGTCCCCAGTCTGCATTAGAGAGTGTGTCACCAGTGGGCCTGGGGAGGTGGTCCTGCCCTCTGCTCAGCACCACTCAGACACATCTGGAGTGCTGGCTCTAGCTTTGTGCCCACCAGTACCAGGGGCAGTGGCTTACTGGAGGAAGCGCAGGGCAGAGCCACCAAAACGAAGAGGCCAGGGAGTGTATGGCCATGAGGGGAGGCTGAGAGTGCTGTCACTGTCCAGCCTGGGGAGGGAGGAGGTCCAGGGGTCCTTGTCAGTGTGTGTGACTATCTGATGGGGAGGGGTGAAGAAGCCAGAGGGACGTTTCTCAGTAGTGCCCAGGTGAGCAGTGATGGGCAGCAGTTAGAAGAAGAGAGATTTCATTTAAACACAAGAGTTTTTGCACTGCAAGGGTGGTGAAACACTGAAGCAGGTTGCTCACAGAGGTCATGGACCCCCCACCCTTGAAGGTACCCAAAACCTGACTGGACATGATCTTGAGCAACATGCTAAAGGTGACCCTATGTTGAACCAAGGGAGGTGGACATGATGACCTTCAGAGAAAGCTCAGAGGAGACCTTACTGGCACGGACCAGGACAGGAAGGGTGGTACCAGGAGGGTGAAGGATCCCTTTTGACAAGAGTCCCAGGGAGCAGACAGGGGGTGGTAAGGACAAGTTGCTCCATCGGAGCCCAGAAGAAAATGTTCCCCATGAGCACAGCAGGACTCTGGAATCACCTCCCAGGGGCAGCAGTGGGGTGCCCTCCGTGGGGCAGTGTGAAGACTCAGCTTGGCAGGGTGCTGGGACAGCTCATTTCCACTGCACCAGCACCTGGGGAGGTTGGACCAGGTGGTACCTGGGGTCCCTTCTGACCTGGCACTCTGGGGTTCTGCCTCTGCCAGCCTTGGCCATGCTGCAATCCTGGGCCCTTCCTGAGAAGCAGCTGACAGGAGACCTGCCCTGCGAAGCTCACATCCTGCTGCCTGCAGTGCCATAGGATGGGCGCTTCATTAAAAAAGCCCTCCTGGGCCACACTCCTGCAGCAGCCATGCCCAGCACTTGCAGCGTGGAGCCTTTCTGCTCTTCCTCCTGCAGCTGGGAGAGCAGCAGTGACCTTTCCCCGGTAGAAAAACACCCGAATCTACCAGGGAGGGTCACTCTTGATCAGCCATAGACCTGGGCTCACCGACTGCAGAGGGGAAGTGCAGCAGATCCTCTTTCTTTTTGATTATCTCTGTGTAATTTAGAAGTAGCAGAAGATCAGATGTGGACCAGTGCACATGATTATTGCCCAGATGAGTTTAAATTGCTCTCCTTGAATTATTTGGCTTACTTTATCTTCCTCACCCTTGCTTTGATTTTTTTTGTGTGTATGTGTGCTGGCTTAGGGTCAGATGTTGCTGTTCCCACATGCCCCGAGCAGGTCCTTGTCAGCAGAGCAGATCCCCTCTGCTCTCTGTGGATGCTTTAAGTGCTCTAACAGCCAGGATGAAATAGCAAAGTCTAAGGAAAGTCATCTCACCTTCTCTGTGAACAAAGTCACAGAAAGAATGGTTTGAGGTGGAAGTGACATCAAGGGTCATCCAGTTTCAGCCCCCTGCCATGGGCAGGGACACCTCCCATCAACCCAGGTTGCTCAAGGCACTCATGGAATGAGTTAGGTTGGAAGAGACCTTGAAGATCATCCAGCCCCCTGACATGGGTCTTGGAACTAGCTGATCTTCAGCATCCCAACAGCCCAGGTCGCTGAAGGCCTCATCCAGCCTGGCCTTCGACACCTCCAGGGAGGGGACATCCACAGCCTCCCTGGGCAACCTTTGCAGTGTCTCCTCACCCTCAATCTCAACAATTTCTTCCTCCTCTCAAGTCTCAATCTCCCCTCTCCCAGCTAATAGCCATTGTCCCTCATCCTGGCACTGCCAGCTCCTGTTCACAGTCCCTCCCCAGCTCTCCTGGAGCCCCTTCAGGTACAGCAAGGCTGCTCTAAGCTCTCCCTGCAGCCTTCTCCAGGCTGAAGCTCTCCCAGCCTGTGCCCACAGCAGAGGTTCTCCAGACCTCTGATCATCTTGGTGACCTCCTCTGGACCCTCTGCAGCAGTTCCAGGACTTTCTTATGCTGTGTGCCCCAAACCTGGAAGCAGTGCTGCAGGTGGGGTCTGAGCAGAGCAGAGTGGAACAGAGGAGCAGATCAGAGGGGCAGAACTCCCTCCCTGTGCTGCTGCTCTCCCTGCTCTGGCTGCAGCCAGCACACAGCTGCCTGCTGGGCTGCCAGCAACCATTGCTGGCTCCTGGGGAGTTTGTCACCACCTGACACCCCCAAGGCCTTCTCCTCCAGGCTGCTCTCCAGACACTGCTCACCCAGCCTGGATTTATGCTGGGATTGCCCTGACAAACAGGATGCTTTACAGACATCTGCTGGCCTTTACCCTGTTTTTTTTCACTACTTTTAAGACAAAACCTCCCAGATAAATCAGGTGCCAGAGGCAATGCTCAGTTGGAGGGGCTTCACCTCACCACTCTTCAGCTGCCTCTGAACACGGTGCCCAGGCAAAGCCTGTGGTTGCTAAACTGGGCAGCTGCTTGGTGATGGGTGGCAAAGAGCATGCAAAGGGGAAGACCTGTAGTGATGACCTGGGGTAGAGCAGATGCAGCCCTCCTGCCAGGTCTCAGCAGAGCTCAGCAGAAACACTGCTGTTCATCAGTGCCAGAGGAGGGTTCTGTGCTCAGGGGGTAGGACCACACATCAATGTAATTGATGCAAGCTCAGGAGGCTCTGTTGAGGCCTCCCAAGCCCTGCCACCCAAGGTACCTGCTTCGTGCTGTCTACCAAAGTGTCTGATCTGGGACAGGGTCCCAGGAGGGAGGTTTCAGCTTTTCTGCCCAGATCTGCAGTGGTTTTAAGCTGAACATCTGTGAGTGTTTCCTTATGCCAGTGTCTGATACTGCTCCATTGCTGGGACACTTTGCCCTGCACAGAAGAGGGAGGCAAGAAGTGGAATGGACACAAAATAAATTCTCTGCATCCAGTCCATCTGCCTGTGGTTCTTGAGGCATTCTTTCCTGCCAAGAGGAAGAGTTTTTCCCATACCCTCATCAACTTTGCAGGTGACACCAGGATGAGTGGTGTGGTTAATAAGGCTGAAGGGTGGGATGGGACCCATCCAGAGTGATCTGGGCAGAAGTGGCTGAAGGGAACCTCATGAGGTTCAGAAGAGCCAAGTGCAAGGTCCTGTGGACGGGTCAGGGCAATGCTGGATATCAGTACAGGCTCGGAGTGATGAGACTGAGAACAGCCTTGCAGAGAAGGACTTGGGGTGCTGGGGGTGAGAAGCTGGACAGGAGGCAGCAATGGGCACTGGCAGCCCAGAAGGCCAAGGGCAGCCTGGGCTGCATCCAAAGCAGCCTGGCCAGAAATGGAGAGAGGGGATCCTGCCTCTCTGCTCTGCTCTGCTCTGCTCTGGGGAGACCTCACCTGCAGGGCTGGGGCCAGCTATGGGACCACCAGCACAGGAGTGCTCTGGAGCTGCTGAAGAGGGTCCAGAGGAGGCCACCAAGATGCTGAGAGAGCTGCAGAACCTCTGCTGTGGGTAGAGGCTGGGAGAGCTGCAGCTGTGCAGCCTGGAGAAGAGAAGGCTGCAGGGAGAGCTTAGAGCTGCATTTCAATAGCTGCAGGGGAGCTGCAGGCAGGCTGGGGAGGGACTGTTGAGAAGGGCCTGTGGGGCTAGGCTGAGGGGCAGTGGTTTGGAAGTGGAGCAGGGCAGAGTTAGGTTGGACACCAGGAGGAGGTTGTGCAGAGTGAGGGTGGGGAGACCCTGGCCCAGGCTGCCCATGGAGGTGGTGGGGGCTCCATGCCTGCAGACACTGAAGGTCAGGCTGGAGGTCTCCCTGTGCAGCCTGCTCTGGCTGGAGCTGTCCCTGCTGCCTGCAGGGGGTTGGACAAGATGCCCTTGGAAGGTCTCTTCCAGTGCATTCTGTGAATCTGTGAACCCAAATCAGTGAAGCTGAAAGCTCTGCTTGGAGCTGGGTGGTCAGCACTTCAAGGCTCAGCACAGAGCTGTGGTCCATGGCAGCAGAACTCTCCCTGCATAGGGCAAAACACACTCAAAAAAACACCCCAAATCTCAGTTCTGTAGAATCATGGAATGGGTCAGGTGGGAAAGGACCTCACAAGCTCCTCCAGCCCAAACCCTTGCAGCTGGCAGGGACATCCCCAACCACAGCAGGTTGCTCATAGCCACAAACAACCTGACCTGCAACGGTGCCAGCCATGGGGCAGCTCCCACCTCTCTGGGCACCCTGGGCCAGGCTCTTTCCACCCTCAGGGTCAAACCTTTCTCCCTTCTCTCCACTCTCAATCTCCCTCTTTAAGTCCAAACTATTCCCCCTTGTCCTGTCACAACAGGCCCTGCTCAGGAGTCCCTCCCCAGCTTTCTGCTCACTCCTGAAGCAGTATATTGTAGCACTGACTTGGAGTCATCTCCTGCAGGTGCCTCCTGTAGAAGAACCTGCCCAGGGTGCAAGGCCCATGCCCAAGGCTTTGCTCTGCCGGGGCTCCAGCTGAGTCTATGCTCTCAGCAGTTCTGATGCCTCTCACAACAGAAGTTTTCTTGTTTTACCCACGGAAACGTTATTTAACTAAATCCATTGCCTGCAGGCGAGTGGTCACCGAGCTGCCAGCCCTGGGGGCCTTCCTTAGCGCTGCCAGCTGGTGGTCCTTTCTTCAGCACCTTGATTAACTCTTTGCTGTCCTTAATGGCTGCTGGAATGAGGCTTCCAGTGAGTTTTGGTTGGAAAACACTGATTTCACCCCAGAATGGAAGCTCTTGTGTGTTCAGAACCCTCATCTGAAAGTACTCCAAAGCAGCAGTTCTGTGTTACCTTTTTTTTTTTTTTTGGGGGGGGGTTGTGTTTGTTTAACTTTCATTTGTTTTTTCCCCTCCTAGTTCTGATTTACATAGAATCATAGAATCAACCAGGTTGGAAGAGACTTCCAAGATCATCCAGTCCAACCTAGCACCCAAAGGGTTGGACTTGATGATCTGTGAGGTCTCTTCCAACCTTGGTGATACTGTGATACCCAGCCCTGTCCAGTCAACCAGACCATGGCACTAAGTGCCTCATCCAGGCTTTACTTGAACACCTCCAGGGATGGTGCCTCCACCACCTCCCTGGGCAGCCCATTCCAATGCCAATCACTCTCTCAGGCAACAACTTCCTCCTAACATCCAGCCTAGACCTCCCCCAGCACAACTTGAGACTGTGTCCCCTTGTTCTCTTGCTGGCTGCCTGGGAGAAGAGACCAACCCCACCTGGCTACAACCTCCCTTCAGGTAGTTGCAGACAGCAATGAGGTCACCCCTGAGCCTCTTCTCCAGGCTAAACACCCCCAGCTCCCTCAGCCTCTCCTCATAGGGTTTGTGTTCCAGGCCCCTCACCAGCTTTGTCACCCTTCTCTGGACATGTTCCAGCACCTCAACATCTCTCTTGAATTGAGGGGCCCAGAACTGGACACACATTGTTCCTATACCAGCCCATGAGGTGTTCCCTGTGAGCCCACCTGCCTGTGTCTGCCTGCTGGGCTGCAGGAGGCAATTGCTGGCTCCTGGGGAGCTGCTCGGACTATGACACCCCCAAGCCTCTTTATTCAAGGCTGCTCCCAACCCACTCTGCCCACAGCCTGCATTTGTGTCTGGGGTTGGCCTGGCCCACTGCAGGACCTTGCCCTGTGACTTGCTGAACCTCATGCAGCTGGCACTGGCCACTTCTCAAGCCTGTCAAGATCCTTCTGGATGGATCCTTGCCCTCCAATGAGTGCCCTGCACCACACAGCTTGGTGGCACCCCAAAACCTGCTGAGGACCCCCTCAGTGGCACTGCCCATGTCACTGGCAAAGATGTCAAACAGCACTGGACCCAGGAGAGAGCCCTGAGGAACTCCACTTGTCACTGCTCTCCACAGGGACATGGTTCTACGTGCAAAGACTGCCCCAAATCTGCAAGGACAATGTCAGGGCTGGAGAAGCTCTCCAATGAGTGACATGAGAGTGGGCAGTGCTGAGACCCCATCCTAAAGGAGGAGAAGCTGGATACCCATGTCAGGGAGAGCAGGAGAGGAGTTGGGGTCATTCAGGGGAGCAAACCAAGTATCTCAGCATCTGGGGACAGGGTTTGTGCTTTTGGTCATTCAGTCCTGTTAGGGTCTGTGAGATAGACCAAGGGGGTGATGCCTACAGCCAAAGCCCAGCTCTGCCCCTCTGAACCAGGCTGCAGGCAGGGACCTATCCCTAGGTATGGCACTTTTGAAGCTCCTTGGAAAGCACCTATGGGCACTCCTTCATGGTGGGCACTCTTCTCTGGTGGGTCCTTCTCTCTGGTGGGCATCCACTTCTTGTGGGCAGCCTTCTTTGGTGTCATAGATACATAGGTTTGGGGTGGAAGGGGCCTTAAAGATGTTCCAGTTCCAGCCATGGGCAGGGACATCTCCCACTAGCTCAGGTTGCTGAAGGCACTCGTGGAATGAGTTGGGTTGGAAGGGACCTTGAAGGTCATCTAGTTCTAGATGATCTTCAGACTTCCACTGGCCCAAGGTGCTCAAGGCCCTGGCCTTGAACACCTCCAGGGAGGGGACATCCACAGCATCCCTGTGCCAGTGTCTCCCCATCCTCAATCTCAACAATTTCCTCCTGCTTTCCACTCTCAATCTCCCCTCTCCCATGTCAGAGCCATTGTCCCTCATCATGGCACTGCCAGCCCTTGTCTGAAGTCCCTCCCCAGCTCTCCTGGAGCCCCTTCAGGTAAAGCAAGGCTGCTCCAAGTTCTCCCTGCAGCCTTCTCTTCTCCAGGCTGGAGTTCTCCCAGCCTGTCCCCACAGGGGAGGTTCTCCAGCCCTCTGATCATCTTGGTGGCCTCCTCTCTGGTGGGCAGCCTCCCTCAGATGGAAATCCCTTTTCTGGTGGACTGTCTTCTCTGGTGAGCTAGCAGCAGTGTGGGGCCAAGCAGTGCAGCAGCATCCCTGGTGGCACCCCCAAGAGTGAGCTGCAGAGCACAGGCAGAGGCTGGCTGGGGCAGAGCCTTGTGCAGAAGAGAGAGGAAGAGCCAGCACCATCCTTTGGTCTCCAGGGCAGCCTGCTTGATGTCCCTCCAGAAGGCTGCAGCAAAAGGTGTCAGTCACCACACCTCTGCTGCCAGCCCAGGAGAGCAGCTTCAGCACAGCTGCTGGCTGAGATCTGTTGGGCTCATGGAGTGGAACAGCAAAGTCACTCTGGGCTTGACCCACAGACATCTGTAACCTTCCTTCTTCCAGACCAGTGCTCTTGGCTTAGGCCTTGCTGCCGTCAGGTATGGCACAAACTGGTGCTGGGCCCAAGGTCTGCCCACTGCCCAGCCTCTCCCAGCCCTGCCAGCCCTGGGCAACTCCCAGCCTTATACCCCAGGCCAGCACCATCTTTTTGGTAACGGGGCATCAACACCCAGAGCAGGTGCTTGACAGAGCTGTGGAGTCGCAGGATTCTTTGGGTTGGAGCAGATCCTGGACTACCCAGTCCAGCTGTTGGCCCAGCACTGCCAAGGCACCACCAAACCAGGGCCCTCAGCACCACACCTACACAGCTTTGAAACCCCTCCAGGGATGGGGACTCCACCACTGCCCTGGGCAGCCTGGGCCAGGCCTGGACAACCCTCAAGAGGAAGAAATTGTTCCTCATGGGCAACCTGAACCTTCCCTGGGGCAATCTGTAAGCCATTTTCTCTTGTCCTGTCACTTGTTCCCTGGGAGCAGAGCTCAACCCCCACCTGGCTCCAGGTTCCTCTCAGGGAGCTATAAAGTGCAATGAGGTCTCCCTCAGCCTCCTTTTCTCCACACTAAACACCCCCAGCTCCCTCAGCTGCTCCTCCCCAGCCCTCTTCTCCAGATCTTTCTCCACCTTTGTTGCCCTTCTCTGAGCCTGTTCCAGCCCCTGAATGTCCATCTGGGAGTGAGTGGCCCAGAACTGACCTCAGGATTCCAGGTGTAGCCTCAGCAGTGATGAACTGGGCTGAGGTTGTTCATGGAGTGAAGTGTGGGGCGCTGGTTCCTTGGCTCAGCAGAGTCTGCCAGAGCAGGCAGGTGGAGAAGAGCTCTCTCCTCTCATCTTCAGTCAATTCATTACCTCCCCTCCCTCCCTTGCCTGCCTCCACTTAGCTGTTAATTTCAGGTGCTAAAAATGTAATTTAGAAACTGCACGAGACAGGAGGGAGAATATCATTCACTTCTCTGCCTCCATCAGGGGCCTGTGCATGAAGTAAATGAGCCCAGGCTTGCAGTCATGCTAAAAGTTGGCTGTAGTGGGTGGGAAAAACAAACCAATAAGCAAAGTTCAGGGTAAGCAGGAGAGTGGCAAAGCCAACCACTAAAACTCACCAGCCCTAATGGCCCCAGTCAGAGACCCTCTGTCATCTTCAGCTTGGAATCTGTCAACCAGGCTTAATGAGGACTTGATGAAGTGCATGCAAAGATGTGGTCTGGATGCCAGAGCCCTTCCCCTTGCCCACTGCAGCCCTTCTGCCTCCTTGGGTTCATGCAGCAGCTCTTGGGCACAAGCGAGTGGGAGAGGAGGGTCAGAGCTGACAGGAACCCATTCATGGTGACACCTCGAGCAGGTTTAACCCAGAGAGAAGGAACATCCATGGATGCCCACTCAGGCTGAAACTCTAAGAAATCATCAGTGATTCCCATACACAAGAAGGGTCGTAAGGAGGAGCCAGAAAACTACAGACCTGTGAGCCTGACCTCAGTGCCAGGCAAGGTCATGGAACAGGTCATCTTGGGTGCCATCACAAAGCACCTACAGGATAGCCAAGGGATCAGGCCCAGCCAGCATGGGTTTAGGAAGGGCAGGTCCTGCCTCACCAACCTGATCTCCTTTTATGATCAGGTTACCCGCCTGGTGAATGTGGGGAAGGCTGTGGATGTAGTCTACTTGGACTTCAGCAAAGCCTTTGACACTGTCTGCCACAAGAAGCTCCTAGCCAAGCTGGCAGCTCATGGTTTGGACAGATTCACTCTGTGCTGGATCAAGAACTGGCTGGATGGCAGAGCTCAGAGAGTGGTGGTGAATGGTGCCACGTCCAGTTGGCAGCCAGTCACAAGTGGTGTTCCCCAAGGATCAGTGCTGGGCCCAGTCCTGTTCAATATCTTTATTGATGATCTGGACGAGGGCATTGAGTCCAGCATCAGTAAGTTTGCAGATGACACCAAGCTAGGAGCAGGTGTTGATCTGTTGGAAGGTAGGAGAGCCCTGCAGAGGGACCTGGACAGGCTGGATGGGTGGGCAGAGGCCAATGAGATGAGATTTAACAAGGCCAAGTGCAGGGTTCTGCACTTCGGCCACAATAACCCCAAGCAGCGCTATAGGCTGGGGACTGAGTGGCTGGAGAGCAGCCAGGAGGAAAGGGACCTGGGGGTACTGATAGATAGTAAGCTGAAGATGAGCCAGCAGTGTGCCCAGGTGGCCAAGAGAGCCAATGGCATCCTGGCCTGCATCAGGAACAGTGTGGCCAGCAGGACAAGGGAGGTTATTCTTCCCCTGTACTCAGCACTGGTCAGGCCACACCTTGAGTACTGTGTCCAGTTCTGGGCCCCTCAATTCAAGAAAGATGTTGAGGTACTGGAACATGTCCAGAGAAGGGCAACGAAGCTGGTGAGGGGCCTGGAACACAAATCCTATGAGGAGAGGTTGAGAGAACTGGGCCTGTTTAGCCTGGAGAAGAGGAGGCTCAGGGGTGATCTTATTACTGTCTACAACTACCTGAAGGGACATTGTAGCCAGGTGGGGGTTGGCCTCTTCTCCCAGGTAACCAGCAATAGAACAAGGGGACACAGTCTCAAGTTGTGCCAGGGTAGGTATAGGCTGGATGTTAGGAAGAAGTTTTTCACAGAGAGAGTGATTTCCCATTGGAATGGGCTGCCCAGGGAGGTGGTGGAGGCACCGTCCCTGGGGGTCTTCAAGAAAAGACTGGATGAGGCACTTAGTGCCATGGTCTAGTTGACTGGCTAGGGCTGGGTGATAGGTTGGACTGGATGATCTTTGAGGTCTCTTCCAGCCTGGTTGATTCTATGATATTCTATGATATTCTATGATAGAAGAAATTTAGGCACCAAGTGGATTATTGACACTTGCTGAAATGTGCTGGTTTTGACAGCACAGGGGAAGGGTCTCTGCTGGGGAGCTGGGTTTGGAGGAAGAGGGCTTTTGGACCTGTGCCTGTGCCAGTCCTTACTGGGGCACTGGAAAAGTGAAAACATGAAATTTGCCCAGTGGTTCTAGTAAGAGTCCTGAGCTGCAAGAAAAGCAAGTGTTGGCATCTTACCGATATCAGAACACACCCCCTAAGCTCTCTTGGATCTGAAATGTCTGGGGGATTCCAGACTCCTCCTCAGCAGCCAGCCTGCCGTGGCCCCAGTGTATCATAGCTGTGGCACATTGCCCATCTCCTGTCACGATGCCATCCTGCTGTCCCAACCTCTCACAGCCCTCCCTCAGAGCCAGGGGTCTACTCCCTGTCCTCTCCTGTGAGCAGGCTGCCTGGGCTGAGTGAGCTCTGCTTCTCCTTCCACTGAAAACCAGAGGAGGTGACCAAGGGGCACTGCTGGAGTTCAGCCCTTGTGAGACTCAAGCAGAGCTATCATGGCCTTCTTTTGGCACTTTTGGTAGCTCTGCCATATGGAGTGGCTTCCCCAGCACAGCAAGAAAAGTGTATCCCAAATCCTGATGAAATGCCAGGATTTGGCTGTACTTTGAAGTGGATTGCTTAGGAGCCATGGGGTGATCTGAACAAACAACTCTCTAGCCAAGGAGGGAGGCTTCTGCCTGGTTTTAGCCTTTCAGGGTTGGGACAGTGCATAGTGAGGTGGGTCCTGAGTTGGCTGAGCAGTAGAGCTCAGAGTATCATGGTCCAGCTGCAGACCTGGGATTCCCCAGGGGTCAGTGGTGGGCCCAGCCTCATCCAACGTTTGCATTAATGACCTGGATGAGGGGACAGAGCAGACCCTCAGCCAGTTTGATGATGCTACCAGCCTGGAAGGACTGGCTCACAGACCATCAGGCTCTGCTGCCACCCAGCATGACCTGGCCAGGCTGCAGAACAAAGGCCTTGCTGGTTCAGCTTTCCCCAAGAGCAGTGCAAAAAGTGAGTGGCAAAACTCCGGCGAAGCCTTCCCGTGGCACAGACGCCACGTGGCATACGCCACATCGTTTGCTTTGTTAAAGTGGCACAGTGTGCACCCTACCTGGGGTGAGAAAATACTGCAGCCCTGAAAAGGCTCTGGGGAAACTAAGCTTATGAGGGAACAGAACAGTTCTGCTTATGCAAGGTCTCTGTAAAGATCATTGCCAGCCTTGCTGTTAGCTGCCACAAAACCCCACTGTGGGCAATACGGTGTCTTGCCACCCATCGCCTTCCCCTGCTTAAATTACTGCTGGCAAATTTCTGGGTTTGCCTGAACTGTTTTGTTTGTGTGTACACTTTCTGCAACTGCCTAACCACGACCCAGCACCTGGACCTGTAAATAAGTCTAGGCAAGATTTTTCTGTTGATACTGAATGCAGCTCAGGAACAGCAAAAATGAAGTGATGTGATCTGCCATTGGAACAGGCTGCCAGGGGAGGTGGTGGAGTTGCTGTCCCTGGGGGGTGTTCAAGAAAAGCCTGGATGAGGCACTTAGTGCCATGGTCTAGTTGACTGGACAGGGCTGGATGATAGGTTGGACTGGATGATGGTGAAGGTCTTTTCCAACCTGGTTGATTCTATGATTCTGTAAATAATTAATATATTTTTATTAGTATCTCTGCCTTATGAGATGTTAATATTTCATAACAAGCAGCACCTGTGGCAGTCTGAAGCATGTTCATTTGGGGGCCACTAGGAACCATGAGATGACAGCCCAAGTGCTGGGGCTGAGGAAACTAGCCAGCACTGAGTGCTACCTGCCCAAAGCCAGCTGTGTCCTGGTCTGATCCCCAGCAGCCTGGGCAGCAGGGGCAGAGAGGGAGATTCTACTCCTCTGCTGGGCTCTGCTGAGACCTCCCCCGCAGTGCTGGGGCAGCTCTGGAATTCTCAGCACAGACAGGAATTTGCTGGAGCAGAGACAGAGGATGCCACAGCAGTGCTGGCAGGGCTGGAAGTCCTCTACTGTGAAGCCAGTCTTGCAGAGTTGGGGGGTGTTCAGCCTGGAGAGGAGAAAGCTCCAAGGACACTAGAGAGCTTGGGAGGGGTTCCTGAAAAAGGCCTGGAGAGACAAAGGGTGATGGCTTTGAACTGGAAGAAGCTGGGCTGAGATGAGACATTAGCAAGAAGTTCTTCCCCATAAGGGTGATGAGACACTGTAACAGGTTGTCCAGTGTGCTAGTTTGAGACTATCTGGAATATTTTAGTGAGGAGAATGAAGATTACAGGCTGTGAAAAGAAAACAGTGGAGATGGTGATGTCTACTTCGCTCACGGGCTTGCTAAGATGTATAAAAACAGGAACATAAATATAGCTAACGCAGTTGCTGTGTGTCTCTGGGTGCCTGTGCTAGTTTGAAGCAGGGTAGAATGTTTTGGTGAGAGGAAATAGATCATAGGCTGTGGAAGGAAAACAATGGTGATGTCCACTGCCCTCAGAGTCTTGCTGAAGAAGAAATGAAAACATTAGATAACACTCTCACCATTTTTGTCACACTCTGCTTTGGGCTTCTGACTGAGCTGCAGCTCCCTAACCTCATCTTTGCTTCTTAACCTCTTGGCTGAACCTCTCTTCTTCTTTAGGACTGGGGTAAGGTTGAGAGGGGCAGGGGGAAGGTGCAGGGATGGTTGAGAGCCCCTCCCTCCTGGGGACTCAGGTTTCTGGGAGGGGAGTTGTGTTTCTGTATTACCTTTTACCTTGCATATATCTGTATATAACTGTATGTACTGTAAATATCTGCTTGTATATTGTGCTAGCTGTAAATAAATAGCTTCATTTATATTCCCAGAGCTGGCTGAGACTAGTCTGGGTGAATTCTAAAGTGGGGGGGGCGGGGAACACCCAAACCATCACAGTGCCTGTACTTTTTCTCCCTGGCCTGCTTTCTGTGTAACTAATCCTTCTGCTTTCTAGCCCCCCTGGGCCGATCCTCCAAACTCACCTTGCACATAAGACAAAGTCTGGGATAAGGAAGAGGGGAGGAAAGAAGTTGGAAGGGTGGTTGGGAGCCCCTCCTGGGGACTCAGGTTTCTGGGAGGGCTGTTGTGTTTCTGTATTACTTTTTAACTTGTGTATCTCTGTGTATAGCTGTATATACTGTAACTACCTGCTTGTATATTGAGCTAAGCTGTAAATATAAAGCTTCATTCCTTAACTTCCAGCTTGGCCGAGTCTAGTCTGGGTGATTTTGTAAGAGTGGGGGGATGGGTAACACTGAAACCGTCACACCCAGAGAGGCTGTGGAAACTCTCAGCCTAGAGGTGTTCAAGGCCAAACTGAAGAGGGATCTTGAGCAACATGGTCTGGTGGGAGGTGTCCCTGCTCATGACAGGGAGTTGGACCTGGATGATTATGAAAAATCCCTTCCAACCCAAAACATTCAATGAAATCTTCAAGCAGAGAGGGACAAAAGAAATTATCTTCTGTCTCCTGCAGAAGTCCTAGAAGTCCTGACAATCTGTTCTGGGGAACAGACCCTTCAGGGGTGGTGTTTTCAGCACATCTCCAGCCAATCTGATGTGATTGGCACAACCCTCAACCAGTGGCTTCAGAAGACAGCTCAAGACAGCTCCTGAAGTGCAGCAAAACAGACTTGGCACAGGAATGTTATCTCTGATCACCATCATGGCCTTCACTGGACCCACTCCAACAACTCCAGGTACTTCTTGTGCTGAGGACACCACAGAGTGACACAGTGCTGCAGGTGACGGGTCTCACAAAACAGGAGTAGAAGGGGAGGATCAGCTCCAATTTCTGTTACACTCTGAAGGTTCTCCTCCATCAAAAGGCATCATGCTGCTCCCAGTTATGCCAGTTCTGGTGTTCCCAGTCATGGTGCTGCCAGCCATGGTGCTGCCAGTCATGGTGCTGTCAGTCATGGTACTGTCAGTCATTGTACTCACAGTCAGCCCAGCTATGGTGCTCCCAGTCAGCCCAGCCGTGGTACTGCCAGTCAGTCCAATTATGGTAGTGCCAGTCATGGTGCTCCTAGTGAAAGTGATGCCAGTCAGCTCAGTCATTGTGCTGCCAGTCATGGTGATGCTAATCAGCCCAGCCATGATGCTCCCAGTCGTGATGCTCCCAGTCATAGTGCTGCCAGGCATGGTGATACCAGTCAACCCAGTTATGGTGCTGCTACTTATGGTGCTGCCTGTCATGGTGCTGCCAGTCATGGTGCTGTCAGTAATGGTGCTGTCAGTCAGCCCAGTCATGATGCTGCCAGTCATGGTGCTCCCAGTCAGTCCAATCATGGTACTGTCATCTGTGGTGCTGCCAGTCATTGCAGTCATGGTGCTACCCATTATGGTGCCGCCAGTCATGATGCTCCCAGAGAGTCAAATAATGCTACTGCCAGTCATGGTGCTGCCAGTCAGCTCAGTCATGGTTGTCCCAGTCAACCCAGTTATGGTAATGCCAATCAGTCCAGTCAAGGTCCTACCAGTGCTGCCAGTCAGACCTGTCACGGTGGTGTAAGTCATGGTGCTGCTAATCACAGTAGTGGCAGTCAGCTCAGTAATGATGTTGCCAGTCATGGTGCTGCCAGTTATGGTGGTGCCAGTCAGATCAGTCATGGTATTGCTAGTTATGGTGCTTCCAGTCATGTTGCTGCCAGTCACAGTGCTGCAAATCAATCCAATCATGATGGTGCCAGTAAATGTGCTGCCAGTCAGCCCAGTCATGGTGGTGTAAAGACAAGGCAACCACCCACACCAGGGCCATGCAGAAGTAGAAGGTCACAGTGCAGGAGAGGAGGAGGCAGAAGACGGGGCCACAGAGAAGAAGGAGAGGAGGATGCCTAGGGCAGTCTTAAGAGCACAATGCAGCAGAACACCAAAGCACAAGTGGGTGACACAGATGCAGAAGAAGGAGGAGAAAGAAGATGAAGAAGAGAAAGAGCATGAAGAAGCAGGAAGAAAAAGGCAGCTCATCAGCTGGGAGGCTGCCACTCAGTCTGCTGCAGATGAAGAAGAAGCAATAGGGAAGGGGGAAGAGGAAGGAGAAGAAAAGAAGAAGAGCATCCAGAAGAAGTGGATGCTCTTCTGCTGTATAGGGTTAACACTCCAGGGGGAGTGAACCTGAACCTGACCCTAGGTGGTCTTGACCCCTCCCCAGGGGTGGGTCTGAACACCACCAGGTGATGGTTACCCACTCCCCCTTCCTGTCTAAACATCCATAAAAGCAGGGGGATTTCCTGTTTCTCCCTCTCTGTGTTCCCTGCCTCAGTCCTAGCACCATCACCATCCTGTTCCTGTTTTCTCCTTTGTTTCACCACGTGGCCATCACGCACGAGGCAGGCAAAGCCATCACCATCAAAATCAGGTTGTATTTACACACTTTGTATTTACTTTTCCATTTGTGATGGTTTGGGGGTTACCCCGCCCCTCCCACACTTTTGAATTTGCCCCAGCTAACTCAGACGGACCCTGGGAATATAGATGAAGCAATTTATTTACAGCTAGCAGAATTTACAAGCAGCTATTTACAATATATACAGTTATATACAATTATATACAGAAATATACAAAGGATAAACAATACAAAAGCACAGCTCCCCTCCCAGAAACCTGAGTCCCCAGGAGGGGCTCTCAAACCACCCCAACACCTCCCCCCGTCCCTCTCAACCTTACCCCAGTCCTCAGGAAGAAAAGAGGTGCAGCCAAGAGGTTAGGGAGCAGGGTTAGTAGGAGCAGGGTTAATGAGATGTGACCAGGTCCAAGGCAAAAGCAAGAGTGAGAAACAAAATGGAGAATGTTTTCTTCTTCTTCCCAGAGCTCTCAGCGAGACTGTGAGAGAAGTTGACATCAATTGTTTTTCATTTCACTGCCTGTTATCTAGTTCTGTTACCAAAACATTCTAGCTTGCTTCAAACTAGCACAATCCACCCCTTGTCTACTTCGCTCAGAGTATCGCTGAGAATTATCCAATCTAATCTAAACCAATATTTACACTAAAACAATATATACAAGTTCAGTTCACACTTCAATCAGATGTAGGTGATTCAAAAGCTCAGAACAGGGACTCCCAGGTGATGTTGGGTTCGTGCTCACGTACTGTAGATTCTATCGTAGATTCTCTCAGTGTTGGGCGCCGATGCTACCTAGAACAGAAAACTCCTAACAACTTGAATTTAAACTCTCTCAGCTAAAGTTAGATTTCTTTGTGGAATACACTGGATTTCACCATTCTCCTGCATTACCCAGTATGTATGACCAGGACCTTCAGCAGAAACCACCCCTCGGACAGGTTTCCCTTCGCCTGAAGGAGAAAATACCCAAACAGTTTTCCCTAACAGATTCTTCTCACGTACAACAGGAACTTTATCACCGTCTACTGTTTGGACCAAGTCTGATTGTGCAGGTCCTGCTCTGTTTACTGAACCTCTACTATTTACCAACCAGGTAGCTTCTGCTAAATGTTTGTCCCAGTTTTTTAGAGTTCCACCCCCCATGGCTTTTAGGGTGGTTTTCAGCAAACCATTGTAGCGTTCAATCTTCCCTGAAGCTGGTGCATAGTAGGGTATGTGATAGATCCATTCAATACCATGCTCTTTGGCCCAGTTTTTCACAAGATTGTTCTTGAAATGAGTACCATTGTCCCATACTTGTACTTTGACCATCTCTCACCATACCATAAGGGCTTGATTCGCTTAGCCTGCTTAATAGCAGCACAAATGTCACAGTCATAGATGACTTGGGTGATAGCGTCCATGGACAAGTCAATTGACCTATCACGAGCCCATCGGTATGTTCCATCTCTGCCTTGATGTCCAGATGAGTCATGGGCCCACCGAGCTAAGAACAGCTCACCTCGGTGTTTCCAATCAAGGTCAATGTCAAGTTCAGAGTTGGTATCAACTTGAGCAATCTTAGCAGCTTGGTCTGCCTTCTGGTTGTGTTGATGTTCCTCATTGGCTCTGCTCTTAGGCATGTGTGCATCTACGTGCCGCACCTTCACTGGAGTTTTCTCCAGCCGTGCATCAATGTCCTGCCATAGATCAGCACACCAAATAGGCTTTCCTTTCCTCTGCCAACCATTCTTCTTCCAGTCCTTTAGCCAACCCCATAGAGCATTGGCTACCATCCACGAGTCGGTGTAGAGGTAAAGGATAGGCCAATTCTCACGTTCAGCCACATCAAGAGCAAGTTGAACAGCTTTTACCTCAGCGAACTGACTGGATTCTCCTTCTCCATCTTTCGTTTCGGTAACTCTTCTGGTTGGACTCCAAACTGCTGACTTCCATATTCGCTTGTTCCCAACAAGACGACAGGAACCATCTGTGAACAAAGCATAATTCTTTTCCTGATC
The DNA here is from genome assembly GCF_015220805.1 of Pogoniulus pusillus. Taxonomy (NCBI): domain Eukaryota; kingdom Metazoa; phylum Chordata; class Aves; order Piciformes; family Lybiidae; genus Pogoniulus; species Pogoniulus pusillus. Next base: position 41,256,831 of record NC_087309.1, read on the forward strand.
AGAGAGATCACCATAGGGAGGAGCTTCCTCAGCACGAGTTATTTTCTCCTCTGGAGGTTTGGAACAGTCTGTGCCTTCCGGCCAGTTGGTGATCACCTCCACCAGACCAGGTCGGTCAAGATTACCCATTCGTGCTCGTTGGGTTATCAAAGCCATCCATTTAGACCAAGTTGCATCTGTGGCATGATGTGGTGATGAACCTTTGCCTTTGAACATCCAGTTAAGAACTGGCAGTCTAGGAGCTAAAAGCAATTGTGACTCAGTTCCAATCACTTCAGAAGCTGCTTTCACTCCCTCATAGGCTGCTAGAATCTCTTTCTCTGTTGCAGTGTAATTTGTCTCTGAACCTCTGTAGCAACGTCCCCAGAAACCAAGTGGATGACCACGTGTCTCATTTGGAGCTCTCTGCCAGAGACTCCAAGTTGGACCATTGTCACTGGCAGCCGTGTACAGAATGTTTTTAATGTCCGGACCAGATCTCACAGGTCCCAAGCCCACTGCATGGACTACTTCTCGTTTGATTTGATCAAAGGCTGCTTGTTGTTCAGGTCCCCACTCGAAATTGTTTCTCTTACGAGTCACATCATGCAGAGGTTTGACAATCTGACTGAAACCAGGAATGTGTAGTCTCCAAAATCCCACCACACCAAGAAAAGAAAGTGTGTCCTTCTTACTGGTGGGAACTGCCATGGTAGAGACTTTGTTGATCACATCCTGAGGAATGTAACGGCGACCATCCTGCCACCGCACTCCCAGAAACTGAATTTCTTTGGCAGGTCCTTTGACCTTGTCTCTCTTAATGGCAAAACCTGCTTGCAACAGAATGTCAATGATTTTGTTACCTTTCTCGAAGACTTCCTCAGCAGTTTGGCCCCACACAATGATGTCGTCGATGTACTGGATGTGCTCTGGAGCTTTACCTTTCTCCAGTGCATTGTGGATGACTGAGTGACAGATGGTTGAGCTGTGTTTCCACCCCTGAGGCAAACGATTGAACTGGTACTGGATTCCTCTCCAGGTGAATGCAAACTGAGGCCTGCACTCCTTTGCTATGGGAATAGAGAAGAAAGCATTAGCAATGTCTGTAGTAGCATACCATTTAGCCTCCTTCGATTCCAGCTCGTACTGGAGTTCCAGCATGTCCGGCACAGCTGCACTCATGGGTGGCGTCACCTCGTTGAGGGCACGAAAGTCAACTGTCAGTCTCCAGTCGCCCGTAGGTTTACGCACAGGCCAGATGGGACTGTTGAAAGGTGAATGAGCTTTCTCGATGACAGCCTGACTCTCCAATTGACGAATCAGCTGATGAATGGGCAACAAAGAGTCACGGTTAGTTCTGTACTGTCTATGATGAACAGTTTGAGTTGCAATTGGCACTTCCAGGTCCTCTATGTCATGATGTCCCACAACTGAAGATTCATCAGAAAGTTCAGGTCTAATAGACAATTTCAATTTATCATCCTCAATCTCTACAGATGCTATTCCAAAAGCCCATTTGTGACCCTTAGGATCTTTGAAACAACCTTGTCTCAAAAAGTCAATTCCCAGAATGCAAGGCGCATCAGGACCAGTTACAATAGTATGTGTCTTCCACTCTTTACCAGTTAAACTGATCTCAGCCTGTACCTTAGTTAACTCTTGAGATCCACCAGTGATTCCAAAGATAGAAATGGACTCTGTCCCTTTACAATTTGATGGCAATAAAGTACACTGAGCACCTGTGTCAACTAAAGCCCTGTATTTCCGAACTCTTGAACTGCCAGGCCACCTAATGAATACATTCCAATAGATTCGGTTCTCTCCACTACCCCTTTCCTCCTCCTGGCTGGAGGCAGGGCACCCCTAATGCTGAACATGGCATGTAGGGTGTACACAATGATTGGTGTTGTTGTGAGAGGAACTGCAACTGTTGGAACAATTGCAGTTGCTCTCGGGAGCTGAAGAAGTGACAGCTACTTTTCTGGCATTATTGCCTCTGTTTCTGCCACTCTGCAGATCCCTGACCCTCTTTGAAAGAGCTGAAGTAGGTTTACCATCCCATTTGTTCATGTTCTCACCGTATGTGTCACGCAGAAGTATCCACAGTGACGCACGTGATTGCTGCTGTCTGGGTGGAATTTGTCTCCTCCTGGGCTGGAATTGCCTTGCAGGAGGTGGGCGTCTGTTCCTGACTGCAGAAACATGCACCCATTCAGATGATGCAGGAACGGTATCCTTTACCAGATTGGAAATTGAGGTTGTAAGGTCCTCCTTCAGTTCTTTCATGGTATTCTCAAAGCCATCTTTCATGCCCTTTATTTCAGCAGTCATAGTTTGTATGGCACAGATTATACCAGAATGTGACAAGCTGTCCTCTATCTGCCTGAGCTGGTCAGTGAATTCACCAACAGTGAAAGATCTTCCATTATCACTCCTTGCTAGAAATTTACTGGCCAAGATATTAGCATAGGATGAAGGAGCAAGCTTAATAAGCTTCTTCATGAGACCTGTTCCCAAAGGAATATCATCGGGCTCATGAGTGCCATGATCTCCATAAAGCACTTCCTTCACAGCAAACTCCTTCAGAAGCTTAATTCCCTGCTCAACAGTGTTCCACTTCTTGGCAGCCCATGGCAAATCATCTCGGGAAGGATATCTCATAGCCACAGCCAATAGAAGGCGTGTCCACAAGCTAACCCTACCAAGAGGACTTGCTAGGTGTTTGTCCACTCCACTCTCTTTAGTGAGTGGTCCCAGCTGCTTGGCAGACTTGTCTCCTACCTGCAGGGCATTAGCACCAATGCCACGACATCTCACTAGCCAGCTTAGGATTGGCTCACCTGATTCCCTTGTGTATTCCTTCCTAACTTCCCTGACCTCTCTGAGTGGATCCTTGGAACCCTGGATGTCATCTTCCTCCTCTTCTTCCTGTTGTTCTGGTGGTGCTGGGCCTAACACAATCTTCCTCATAGCATTCCTAAACTCATTGGAACCATCCTCTCTCCTGGCAGCTAACCTCACAGCACTCCTCTCACTTGAGTATTGTTGTCTCAGCACATCTACAAGGTCTCGCAGACTAACTGCCTCCTCTTCCTCCTCTTGCTGATCACCAGAGGTCCCCTGTCTTACATCCTCCTGCGAACCACTCTTTGTCTTAGCTTTTGCCTTAGCAGGTGCCAGAAGGGCCTGAGCAGCAACAGACTTGGATGTGTCTGCTGGAGGGTTTGAATCCTTAGGGGTCTGACTTGGAGCATTTGTATCCTTAGGGGTCTGACCTGGAGCTTGTGAGTTCAAGTCTGCCTTGCTTTTAACAGGAGGATTTTTGTTCTGGTCTGCTGGCTGGGGGTTCAAATTGGCTGAGATGATGTCATTAGGATTTGGACTGACTGGGCTAGCGTTACTAGCATTAGCATTAGCATTAGTGGGATTATTTGCCTGTCCTCCTGGGATGCCTGCCAACCCTGAGGTGTTATCATTTTTGCTGGGAACATTCTGATTTTGGGTACCTGCCTGTGCTCCTGAGGCTCCTGCTAAACTCTGTGGCTTGTTTTGGTTATCCTTATCATTGTTTACGTTAGTGGCGGGAACGCTGGCTGTGTTCCCAGCACTTGGAGAAGGAGGGGCAGAGGCTGGCAAGGGGGAAGCCGACAACTGTGTTCCCTTGTTTTGCTGTGAAAGAGACTGCTTCTGAGACACAGAATTTTTCCTAGCTCTTACAGAAGCTGGTTTTGAATTTTTCACCAATAATGCCAAAATTAATATGAAATTTAAAACTACAAGAGCCAGTATAATGCCCAGCATCCCTGCCATGCTCTGTTTCGAGTAGAAATCCTTGCAGGGATTTGGCATTTCAGTTTGGGGCTGGATGACCCTCATGAGAGCAGTAGATAAAGCAGACTCTCGATTGATTGTAACATTATTGACAAAAACTCTTGTAATATCACTAGTAATATTCTCGGTGACACTAAAACCAGCATAACCAAGAATAAAATCACCCCAGCTCCAGAACATATCTGAAACCTTAGCTTTAGCCTTATTATAAGCCAGATCAATGAAATAAGCAACAATTTGACCTTTTAACCAACTAAATACCAAGAAAACAAAACCAGACCAGAGCAATGCACCAACCAAATACAATAGCTGCTTGATTAGCTTCATCTTAATTCCCAGAGCTAATTTCCACTCACTCCAAAATATCTAGCCCCACGTTGGGCGCCAATAAAAAATGTGATGGTTTGGGGGTTACCCCGCCCCTCCCACACTTTTGAATTTGCCCCAGCTAACTCAGACGGACCCTGGGAATATAGATGAAGCAATTTATTTACAGCTAGCAGAATGTACAAGCGGCTATTTACAATATATACAGTTATATACAATTATATACAGAAATATACAAAGGATAAACAATACAAAAGCACAACTCCCCTCCCAGAAACCTGAGTCCCCAGGAGGGGCTCTCAAACCACCCCAACACCTCCCCCCGTCCCTCTCAACCTTACCCCAGTCCTCAGGAAGAAAAGAGGTGCAGCCAAGAGGTTAGGGAGCAGGGTTAGTAGGAGCAGGGTTAATGAGATGTGACCAGGTCCAAGGCAAAAGCAAGAGTGAGAAACAAAATGGAGAATGTTTTCTTCTTCTTCCCAGAGCTCTCAGCGAGACTGTGAGAGAAGTTGACATCAATTGTTTTTCATTTCACTGCCCGTTATCTAGTTCTGTTACCAAAACATTCTAGCTTGCTTCAAACTAGCACACCATTTCCTATACCTTTTGTAAATTCCCTACCTCAGATACCTTTTTTAAGTTATTGTTAAACTTTTCTTTTTAACTTACAAATCAAGTGAGATTCATTTATTTGGATGTGTTTGCTTTTCTCTCTCTCTCCATCTAATCCCTTTCTTTTGAGAAAGGAGAGGGAAGAGGGAAGGGCACTCTATAAAAAACTGTTATTGGCTCTATCAAATTTTATTTCAGTCTCTGGAAATTTAAACTAGAACTGGTACATCTGCTTCCTCCTCCTTTTCCTCCAGTGATCTGATTGAAAGAGGACAGCACAAAGGGGACCATGCAGAATACAAGGACAGTGTGAAGGGGAAGAGGCAGAGGAGGGCAATGCGGAAGGAGGAAGAGGAAGAGGAAGAAAAGAAGAATGTCCAGAAGAAGCAGATGCTCTTCCGCTTTTTCACATGATCTGGCACAATGAAGACGATGCAAAAGAGGATGACACAGAGGACAAGGATGGTGCAAAGGGGATGGTGTAGAGAAGGGCAATGTGGATGGAGGAAGAGGAAGGGGAAGAAAAGGAGAGCATCCAGAAGAAGTGGATGCTCTTCTGCATCCTCCTCTTATCAGATTGGAAGAGTATCACAGTATCATCAGGGTTGGAAGAGACCTCACAGATCATCAAGTCCAACCCTTTACCACAGAACTCAAGGCTAGACCATGGCACCAAGTGCCACGTCCAATCCTGCCTTGAACAGCTCCAGGGACGGCGACTCCACCACCTCCCCGGGCAGCCCATTCCAGTGTCCAGTGACTCTCTTAGTGAAGAACTTTCTCCTCACCTCCAGCCTAAATTTCCCCTGGCACAGCCTGAGGCTGTGTCCTCTTGTTCTGGTGCTGGCCACCTGAGAGAAGAGAGCAACCTCCTCCTGGCCACAACCACCCCTCAGGTAGTTGTAGACAGCAATAAGGTCACCCCTGAGCCTCCTCTTCTCCAGGCTAACCAATCCCAGCTCCCTCAGCCTCTCCTCGTAGGGTTTGTGCTCGAGGCCTCTCACCAGCCTCGTCGCCCTTCTCTGGACACGCTCAAGCATCTCAATGTCCCTTCTAAACTGGGGGGCCCAGAACTGAACATAGTACTCAAGGTGTGGTCTAACCAGTGCAGAGTACAGGGGCAGAATGACCTCCCTGCTCCTGCTGACCACACCATTCTTGATGCAGGCCAGGATGCCACTGGCTCTCTTGGCCACCTGGGCACACTGCTGGCTCATGACGCATAGGACAAGGATGGTGCAAAGCAGATGGTGCAGGGGAGAACAATGTGGAAGGAGAAAGAGGAAGGGGAAGGAATGAAGAAGAGCATCCAAAGGATCCTCTTCCACTTCCTCCTCCTCTTTTTCCCATGATATGATGGAAAGAGTACGGAGCAAAGGGGACAATGCAGAGGTCAACGACAGTGCAAAAGTGATGGTGCAGGGTAGGGTAATGTTGAAGGAGGAAGTGGATGCTCTTCTGCTTCCATCCCCTCTTTTGCACACAATATGATGGAAAGAAGACGGCACAAAGGGAACGACGCAGATGACAAGGATGGTGAAAAAGGGTGGGGCAGAGGAGGGCAAAGTGGAAGAAGGAAAAGGAAGGGAAAGGGAAAAAGAAGAGCATCCAGAGGGAGTAGATGCTCTTCTGCTTACCCTTCCTCTATCTCGCATGCTCTGATGGAAAGAGGATGGCACAAAGGGGACAACACCAAAGACAAGGACGGCACAAAGGGGACGATGCATATGACAAGGACGGTGCAAAGGGGACAGCGCAGGGGAAGGCACTGTGGAAAGAGGAAGAGGAAGGAGAAGGAAAGAAAAAGAGTATTCAAAAAAATCAGATGCTCTTCCACATACTCCTTTTCTATCTCCCATGACATGATGAAAAGAGGATGGCGCAAAGGCAACGACATGAAAAACAAGGATGGCGCAAACGGAACGCTACAGGGGAGGGCAATGTGCAAGGAGGAAGCGGAAGGGGAAGGAAAGAAGAAGAGCATCCAAAAAAAGTGGATGCTCTTCCACCTCCCCCTCATCTATCTCCCATGATCTGATTGAAAGAGGACAGCGCAAAGGGTACTACACCAAAGGACTGAGAAAAAGGGGATGACACAGATGACAAGGACGGCGCTAAGGGGATGGAGCAAAGGATGGCAATTTGGAAGGAGGAAGATGAAGAGGAAGAAAAGGAGAAGAGCATACAGAAAGAGTGGATACTCTTCCACTTCCTCCCACGATCAGCCTCAACAAGGATGACGCAATGAGGAAAACGCAACAAGGACAACGCAGAGGAGGAGAGCACAGAGGGGACGATGCAGATGAGAGCAATGCAGAAGGAGGAAGAGGTGCAAGAAGAACATCTGGAAGAAACAAATCCTCTTCCTGTCCTTCCTCCTCTTCCTCCAACAATTTGATGCAAAGGAGATGATGCAGAGGACGAGGATGGCGCAGGGGAGGCAAAAGGGAAAGTAGGGGAAGGGCCCTGATGCAAGAGAGGATGAGGCAGAAAGGGACAATGGGATCAATGCAGAAGAAGCAGAACAAGAACTATTTCTAACCAAGCCCACTCTCTGCCCACCACCTGCTTCCTTTGCTGCACCACACCCTCTACTCTCCAAAAGCACCACGCCCTCCCAAAGCTCACACCTGCTCTCCCAAAGCTCACCCTTGCTCTCCCCCAGCCCACCACGCTCTCCTCAAATCCACCTTGGGCTCCCCAGTTCCTTGGCTTCTTCCTCTTCTCATGCAGCTTCTCTCTCTTCTTTTGCTTCCTCTTCTCCTTGGCCCACTTGTGTCTTCTCGTCTTCTGCTTCATCCTCTTCTTCTTCATCTCTATCCCTCCCCTGTTCTCCCCTAATTCACCCTGGGCTCTTCTGTAACCCCATGCCCACCCATGCCTACTCATGCCCACCTACATGCCCATCATTTTATCTCCAAGACCATCCTGTTCTGCCGAAGCCCACCAGAGTCTCCCTTCAAGCCTTTGCTTCTTCCTCTTTTCATTCTGCTTCTTTTTCTTCCTCCTTCTTCCTCTTCTTTCTCTTCTTCTTCCTCTCTGCCTTCCCATGCTCTGCCCAGATACACCCATGCCCACCAGCATCTCCTTCCCAAGCCCAACACACTCTCCTCAAGGAAAAAGAATGATGAAGAAGGCCCTGGCATGAGACAGGACCATGCAGAAGGAAGAAAAGGAAGGGGATGGTGCAGCACGAGCCAAGGGGACGGCGCAGGAGCAAGAGAAGGCAACCACCAACAGCAGGGCCATGCAGAAGTAGAAGGGCACAATGTAGGAGAGGAGGAGGCAGAAGAAGAGGCCACAGAGAAGAAGGAGAGGAAGATGCCTAGGGCAGTCTTAAGAGCACAATGCAGCAGAACACCAAAGCACAAGTGGGCGATGCAGATGCAGAAGAAGAAGAAGAAGAGGAGGAGGAGAAAGAAGATGAAGAAGAGAAAGAGGATGAAGAAGCAGGAAGAAAAGGGCAGCTCGTCAGCTAGGAGGCTGCTGCTCATGCTGATGCAGATGGAGAAGCAGCAGCAGACAAAGAAGAAGAGGAAGAAGAGAGAAAGAGAAAGATACCTGGGTGCAGCACCAGCTGTTGTCCAACGAGGGCAGCCACCGTGTCCCACACAGCCATTTGCTGTGGAAAGAGAAAGACAACCAGGGTCACCCTATGTGCCCACCGGCCCTGAAAGGCCTCCACCTGATGCCATTTGTCACCATCATCCCCAATCCCACAGAGGGGCACCACCTGCCCCGCCATGACCTCAGCTTCTCAGCCATACCCCCTCTTTGCAGTAGGTCTTGGTCACATCAAGGTCCCAGCCCCTTGTACCTTCAGTGGTGATGCTGAGCATGATGAAGGTGGCCTCAGCCCGTCCCTGAAGACCATCTTGCTCAGCCTCTCCTTGATGGGACACTCCCTAGAGGGGACAACCACACAGGTGCTCATTCCACCACCGCATGCTCCTCCAGAGAGCAGGACCCTCTGTTCTGCGTCCTCTTCTGTCTCCTTGGTGGCCATGTCCTGCGGTGTCCTAGCAGCGGGGACCGCACTGGCAGTGGTGCCTGTGCTGAGCTGGCAATCGCTGGATGACTGGATGATGGTGATGACGTGACTCACAGTGACCTGCTGCCCTCTGGGGTGGGGTTGGCACCAGATCCTCCTTCTTCCTTCAGCTTCCTGCTCATGTCCCAACAGCCTGATTCCTTTGCCTTCTCCTCAAGGCTCTCCAAGGAACCATCCTTACCCATCCTGCCTCGGGCAAAGTCCTTCCTCTGAGACCACTTGCCACCAACACACCCTAGGACCAGGGAAGGAATGGAAGGCATCTTAAAGACCACAGAAGGCTGGGGCTTGGGAGAGACCTCCAGAGATCATCCAGTCCAACCCCCCTGCCAAGGCAGGCTCACCCAGGACAGGGCACACAGGAACACAGCTGAGAGCATTTGGAAAGGCTCCATAGCAGGAGACTCCACAACCTCTCTGGGCAGCCTGCTCCAGGCCTCCAGCACGCATGGATTGATGCATGTCCGGGTTGCTCCTACTCCCTAACCCAGTCCTCATCAACCAAAGGAGACTCCTCCTTGACCCTGACTTCCTCGGGGTCTCAGGAGCATGGGGCTCCTGAGAACAGTCCCCAGAAGTACAGACAGGGACAAAGGCAGCCTTCAGAGGCTCGGCTGCCTTTGCAACCTCGGCCCCAGGGCACTACCTCCCACCTCCCTCAGCACTGGGCCTGCATGGCATCCAGGGTCAGCGTTGTCTGAAGTGGACTTGCAGAAGCCCTTTCTCTTCTCCTTCACCTCCCTTGCAAGGTCAGTGCCAAGGAGAGCTTAGCTTTCCCACACTGTGTCCCACACATTGTCTCTGGAAAGCAAAGCTCACCTGGCAGCACTCCAGAAGCTCCTGCTCCTAGCTGCCTACAGAAGCAGAGGAGAAAGATGCAGGTGTTCAAGCAGAGGCCAGAATGCCAGCACAGCTGCACCTCCTCCACCACCTCCAAAGACACCGTCTTAGCGGGCAGGCAGGACTTGTGGCCTGTGGCCTTGTGGACAAGCAAGCAGCAGGTTCCGGGGCAGACCAAAGGCGGGCAAGAGGAGGCAGCATGGCGGCTGTGGCATGGATCCCCATGGGGACCGCCTCAGAGCAGCCCAGGCTGGCAACTGGGATGCCCTAGAAGAGAAGAAGAAGAAAAAGAGGAGGAAGAGGAGGAAGAAGAAGAAGAGCATCCAGAAAAAGTGGATGCTCTTCGTCTTCTTCCTCCTCTTCCTCCGATGATTTGACATTAAGAGGAAAAGAAGAAGAAAGAGAAGAAGAGGAAGAAGAAGAAGAAGAAGAGTAAGAAGTAGAAGAACAAGAAATTCTTTTGTCCCCTTGTGTCCTGTCTTCTGCTTCAAGCCCATCATCTTCATTTTCTTCCCCTCTATGCCTCCCATCTTCCCCCCTAATGCATCATCTTCTCACCATACCCACCCCTGCCCTCCCCAAGCACAGCAGTTTCTACCCAAGGACACCCTCTTCTCCTCAAGTCCACCAAGGACACCCCAAAAACACCATTATCTCCCCCACCTACATTCCTTCTTCGTCTTCTAATCCACTTCTCCTTCTTCATCTTCTCTTCTTTCTCTACTCTCTTCTCTTGCCTCCACTTGTCCCTTGGCATCTTCTACTCCAGCTCCAGCTCTCTCTGCAATTCCCACTTTCTCCCCAAGTCATCCCTTTTGCGTCGCCTAACCCTAACACACCCACACTTATCCCCAAGACCATCTTTTTCTCTCCAAGACCACACTGCTATCCCGAAGCCGACCACAGGATCCCCAAATCCTTTCTTTCCTCCTCTTCTAATTCAGATTCTTTTTCTTCCTTTTGGTCCTCTTCTTCATCTTCTTCCTCATTAGCCTTCCCACGTTATCCCAAAATGCAACATCTTCTCCTCAGGCATGCCCACGCCCACCAGCACCTCTGTCCCAAGGCCTGTACATTCTTCTCAGAGAAGAAAAGGCCAAGGACGTTGAAGGAAGGGGACGGCGCAAGAGGGGAATGACGCAGCAGGAGGAGAAGGGAACCACCCAGAGGAGGGGAAAGGGGATGGATCAGGGGAAGGCAATGTGGAAGGAGGAAGAGAAAGGGCAAGGAAAGAAGTAGAGCATCCAAAAGAAGCAGATACCCTTCTGCTACCTCCTCCTCCTCTTTCTCCCATGATCTGATGGAAAGAGGATGGCGCAAAGGGGACAATGCCGAAGGAAAGGACGGCACACATGGAACCACGCAGATGACAAGGACAAGTCACGGGGCACGGCGCAAGGGGCACGGCGCAAGGGGCATGGCACAGATGAGGGCAATGCATAAGGGGGAAGAGGAAGGGGAAGGCAGGAAAAAGAGCATCCAAAAGAAGCGGATGCTCTTCCGCTTCCTCTTCCTCTTCCTCACATGGTCTGATGGAAAGAGGATGGCGCAAAGTGGACAACACCGAAGACATGGGCAGTGCAAAGGGGAAGACGCAGCGGATAAGGACAGTGCAAAGGTGACGGTGCGGATGAGGCCAATGTGGAAAAAGAAGATGAAGGAGAAGGAAAGAAAAAGAGCATCCAAAAGAAGCGGATGCTCTTCCACTTCCTCCTCCTCTTCCTCCCATGGTCTGACGGAAAGAGGATGGAGCAAAGGGGACGACGCAGGGGAGGGCAATGTGGAAGGAGGAAGCGGAATGGGAAGGAAAGAAGAAGAGCGTCCAGAGGAAGTGGATGCTCTTCCGCTTCCCCCTCCTCTTCCTCCTATGGTCTCATGGAAAGAGGATGGTGCAAAGGGGACAACACCTAAAACAAGGACGGAGCAAAGGGGACGACACAGAGGACATGGACAGCACAAAGGGGACGGCACAGAGGAGGCCAATCTGGAAAAAGAATAGGAAGGCGTAGGAAAGAAAAAGAGCATTCAAAATAAGCGCATGCTCTTCCGTTTCCTCCTCCACTTCCTCCCATGGTCTGATGGAAAGAGGACAGTGCAAAGGGGATGGATCAGGGGAAGGCAATGTGCAAGGAGGAAGAGGAAGGGGAAGGAAAGAAGAAGAGCATCCAAAAGAAGCGGATGCTCCTCTGCTTCCTCCTCCTCTTGCTCCCATGGTCTCACAGAAAGAGGATTGCGCAAAGTGGACAATGCCAAAGTCAAGGACGATGCAAAAGGGATCACGCAGAGGACAAGGACAGCGCAAGGGGTGCGGCGCAGCAGAGGGCAGTGCGTAAGGGGGAAGAGGAAGGAGAAGGAAAGTAAAAGAGCATCCAAAAGAAGGGGATGCTCTTCCATTTCCTCCTCCACTTCCTCCATGGTCTGAGGGAAGTGGAGGGCGCAAAGAGGACAACGCAGATGAAAATGACGGCGCAAAGGGGACGGCGCAGGGGAGGGCAATGTGGAAGGAGGAAGAGGAATGGAAAGGAAAGAAGAAGAGCGTCCAGATGAAGTGGGTGCTATTCTGCTTCCCCCTCCTTTTTCTCCCATGTTCTGGTGGAAGGAGGATGGTGCAAAGGGGACAACGCCGTAGGCATGGACGATGCAAAAGGGACCACGCAGATGACAAGGATGGTGCAAGCGGTGCGGCGCAGCGGAGGGCAGTGCGTAAGGGGGAAGAGGAAGGGGAAGGCACAAAAAAGAGCATCCAAAAGAAGTGGATGCTCTTCCGCTTCCTCCTCCTCTTGCTCCCATGGTCTCACGGAAAGAGGATGGCGCAAAGTGGACAACACCAAAGACACGGATGGTGCAAAAAGGATGATGCAGAGGACAAGGGCAGCGCAAAGGGGACGGCGCAGAGGAGGCCAATGTGGAAAATGAAGAGGAAGGAAAGGAAACAAAAAGAGCATCCAAAAGAAGCAGATGCCATTCCCCTTCCTCCTCTTCTTCCTCCCATAGTCTGATGGAAAGAGGATAGTGCAGAGGGGACAACACCAAAGGCAAGTACGTCGAAAAAGGAACCACACAGATGACAAGGATGGAGCAAGGGGGACGGTGTAGAGGAGAACAATGCGTAAGTGGGTAGAGGAAGGGGAAGGAAGGAAGGAAAAAGAGCATCCAAAAGAAGCGGATGTTCTACTGCTTCCTCCTCCTCATTCTCCCATGCTATGATGGAAAGAAGACGGTGCAAAAGGGACGATGCCCAGGAGAAGCATGGCGCACAGGCAACAGCAAAAAACAGGGCACTGTGGAGAGAGGATGGGGAAGGAAGGAAAGAAGAAGAGCTTCCAAAACAAGTGGATGCTCTTCCACTTCCTCCTCCTCCTCTATCTCCCTTGACATGATGGAAAGAGGACGGCGCAAAGGGTAAAACGTCGAAGACAAGGACGGCACAAAGGGGAAGACACAGAGGACAAGGAGAGCGCAAAGGGGAGGGAGCAGAGGAGGCCAATGTGGAAGGAGGAAGGGGAAAGGGAGAAAAAGGCGGACAGCATCCAAAATAAGTGGATGCTCTTCCACTTCCTCCTCCTCTTCTTCCCATCATCTGATTGAAAGAGGACGCCGCAACTGCGACGACGCAGAGGACAATGATGGCGCAAACTGGAGGGCGCAGGGGAGGGCAATGTGGAAGGAGGAAGAGGAAGGGGAAGGATAGAAGGAGAGTGTCAAAAAGAAGCAGATGCTCTTCCGCTTCCTCCTCCTCTTTCTCCTGTGATCTGATGGAAAGAGGATGGTGCAGAGGGGACAACGCCGTAGGCAAGGACAGTGCAAAAGGGACCACACAGATGACAAGGGTAGCGCAAGAGTGACGGCACAGAGGATAGCAATGCTTAAGGGGAAGAGGAAGGAGAAGGAAGGAAAAAGTGCATCCAAAAGAAGTGGATGCTCTTCCGCTTCCTCCTCCTCTTCCTCCCATGGTCTGATGGAAAGAGGACAGTGCAAAAAGGACGGCACAGGGGAGGGCAATTTGGAAGGAGGAAGAGGAATGGGAAGGAAAGAAGAAGAGCATCCAGATGAAGTGGATGCTCTTCCGCTTCCCCCTCCTCTTCTTCTTTTGGTCTCATGGAAGGAGGATATTGCAACAGGGACAACACTGAAGACAAGGACGGCGCAAAGGGGACAGCGCAGAGGTGAGGCCAATGTGTAAAAAGAAGAGGAAGGAGAAGGAAAGTAAAAGAGCATCCAAAAGAAGGGGATGCTCTTCCACTTCCCCCTCCTCTTCCTCCCATGGTCTGAGGGAAGCGGACGGCGCAAAGAGGACAACACAGAGGAAAACGACGTCGCAAAGGGGATGGCGCAGGGGAGGGAAATGTGTAAGGAGGAAGAGGAAGGGAAAGAAAGGAAAAAGAGCATCCAAAAGAAGCGGATGATCTTCCACTTCCTCCTCTTCCTGCCATGGTCGTAGGGAAGCGGACGGCGCAAAGTGAACGATGCAGAGGAAAACAACGGTGCAAAATGGATGGTGCAGGGGAGGGCAATGTGGAAGGAGGAAGAGGAATGGGAAGGAAAGAAGAAGAGCATCCAGAGGAAGTGGATGCTCTTCTGCTTCCCCCTCCTCTTCTTCTTATGGTCTCATGGAAGGAGGATGTTGCAATGGGGACAACATCGAAGACAAGGACGGCGCAAACGGGACGACGCAGAGGTGAGGCCAATGTGTAAAAAAAAGAGGAAGGAGAAGGAAAGTAAAAGAGCATCCAAAAGAAGGGGATGCTCTTCCACTTCCTCCTCCTCTTCCTCCCATGGTCTGAGGGAAGCAGACGGCGCAAAGAGGACAATGCAGAGGAAAACAACGGCGCAAAGGGGACGGCGCAGGGGAGGGCAATGTGGGAGGAGGAAGAGGAATGGGAAGGAAAGAAGAAGATCATCCATATGAAGTGGGTGCTATTCTGCTTCCCCCTCCTTTTTCTCCCATGTTCTGGTGGAAGGAGGATGGTACAAAGGGGACAACGCCGTAGGCAAGGACGACGCAAAAGGGACCACGCAGATGACAAGGATGGCGCAAGGGGTGTGGCGCAGTGAAGGGCAGTGCGTAAGGGGGAAGAGGAAGGGGAAGGCACAAAAAAGAGCATCCAAAAGAAGTGGATGCTCTTCCACTTCCTCCTCCTCTTGCTCCCATGGTCTCACGGAAAGAAGACGGCGCAAAGTGGACAACACCAAAGACACGGACGGCGCAAAAAGGATGATGTAGAGGACAAGGGCAGCGCAAAGGGGACGGCGCAGAGGAGGCCAATGTGGAAAATGAAGAGGAAGGAAAGGAAACAAAAAGAGCATCCAAAAGAAGTGGATGCCATTCCCCTTCCTCCTCTTCTTCCTCCCATAGTCTGATGGAAAGAGGATAGTGCAGAGGGGACAACACCAAAGGCAAGTACGGCAAAAAAGGGACCACACAGATGACAGAGACGGAGCAAGGGGGACGGCGTTGAGGAGGGCAATGCGTAAGTGGGTAGAGGAAGGGGAAGGAAGGAAAAAGAGCATCCAAAAGACGCGGATGCTCTACCGCTTCCTCCCCCTCATTCTCCCATGCTATGATGGAAAGAGGATGGTGCAGAGGAGACAATGCTGAAGGAAAGGATGGCAAAAAAGGGACCACGCAGATGACAAGCATGGCGCAAAAGGTGTGGTGCAGCAGAGGGCAGCGCATAAGGGGGAAGAGGAAGGAGAAGGCATGAAAAAGAGCATCCAAAAGAAGCGGATGCTCTTCTGCTTCCTCTTCCTCTTGCTCCCATGGTCTCATGGAAAGAGGGTTGCGCAAAGTGGACAACACTGAAGTCAACGACGGCACAAAGGGGACCATGAAGATGACATGGATGGCACAAGGGGTGCAGCGCAGCGGAGGGCAGTGCGTAAGGGGAAAGAGGAAGGGGAAGGCATGAAAAAGAGCACCGAAAAGAAGCAGATGCTCTTCCACTTCCTCCTCCTCATTCTCCCATGCTATGATGGAAAGAAGACGGTGCAAAAGGGACGATGCCCAGGAGAAGCATGGCGCACAGGCAACGGCAAAAAACAGGGCACTGTGGAGAGAGGATGGGGAAGGAAGGAAAGAAGAAGAGCTTCCAAAATATGTGGATGCTCTTCCACTTCCTCCTCCTCCTCTATCTCCCTTGACATGATGGAAAGAGGACAGCGCAAAGGGTAAAACATTGAAGACAAGGACGGCACAAAGGGGAAGATGCAGAGGACAAGGAGAGCGCAAAGGGGAGGGCGCAGAGGAGGCCAATGTGGAAGGAGGAAGGGGAAAGGGAGAAAAAGGCGGACAGCATCCAAAATAAGCGGATGCTCTACCGCTTCCTCCCCCTCTTCTTCCCATCATCTGATTGAAAGAGGACGCCGCAACTGCAACAACGCAGAGGATAATGATGGCGCAAACTGGACGGCGCAGGGGAGGGCAATGTGGGAGGAGGAAGAGGAAGGGGAAGGATAGAAGGAGAGTGTCAAAAAGAAGCAGATGCTCTTCCGCTTCCTCCTCCTCTTTCTCCCATGATCTGATGGAAAGAGGATGGTGCAGAGGGGACAACACCATAGGCAAGGACAGTGCAAAAGGGACCACACAGATGATAAGGGTGGCGCAAGAGTGACGGCACAGAGGAGAGCCGTGCTTAAAGGGAAGAGGAAGGGGAAGGAAGGAAAAAGAGCATCCAAAAGAAGCGGATGCTCTTCCGCTTCCTCCTCCTCTTCCTCCCATGTTCTCATGGAAAGAGGATGGCTCAAAGACAACGACGCAAAAAAGAAGGACGGCGCAGACGGAACGGTGCAGGGGAGGGCAATGTGTAAGGACAAAAAGGAAGGTGAGGAAAAGGAGAGGAGCATCCAGAAGCAATGGATACTCTTCTGCTTCCTCCCATGATCAGCCTCAACAAGGACAACGCAGAGGAGAAGGACAGCACAGAGGGGACAATGTAGAGAAGAACATCTGGAAGAAATGGAACCTCTTCCTGTCCTTCCTCCTCTTCCTCCAACAATTTGACACAAAGGAGATGATGCAGAGGACGAGGATGGCACAGGGGAAGCAAAAGGGAAAGTAGGGGAAGGGCCCTGATGCAAGAGAGGATGAGGCAGAAAGGGACAATGGGATCAATGCAGAAGAAGCAGAACAAGAACTATTTCTAACCAAGCCCACTCTCTGCCCACCACCTGCTTCCTTTGCTGCACCACACCCTCTACTCTCCAAAAGCACCACGCCCTCCCAAAGCTCACACCTGCTCTCCCAAAGCTTACCCTTGCTCTCCCCAAGCCCACCACGCTCTCCTCAAATCCACCTTGGGCTCTCCAATTCCTTGGCTTCTTCCTCTTCTCATGCAGCTTCTCTCTCTTCTTTTGCTTCCTCTTCTCCTTGGCCCACTTGTGTCTTCTCGTCTTCTGCTTCATCCCCTTCTTCTTCATCTCTATCCCTCCCCTGTTCTCCCCTAATTCACCCTGGGCTCTTCTGTAACCCCATGCCCACCCATGCCTACTCATGCCCACCTACATGCCCATCATTTTATCTCCAAGACCATCCTGTTCTGCCGAAGCCCACCAGAGTCTCCCTTCAAGCCTTCGCTTCTTCCTCTTTTCATTCTGCTTCTTTTTCTTCCTCCTTCTTCCTCTTCTTTCTCTTCTTCTTCCTCTCTGCCTTCCCATACTCTGCCCAGATACACCCATGCCCACCAACATCTCCTTCCCAAGCCCAACACACTCTCCTCAAGGAAAAAGAAAGATGAAGAAGGCCCTGGCATGAGACAGGACCATGCAGAAGGAAGAAGAGGAAGGGGACGGTGCAGCACGAGCCAAGGGGACGGCGCAGGAGCAAGAGAAGGCAACCACCCACAGCAGGGCCATGCAGAAGTAGAAGGGCACAATGTAGGAGAGGAGGAGGCAGAAGAAGAGGCCACAGAGAAGAAGGAGAGGAAGATGCCTAGGGCAGTCTTAAGAGCACAATGCAGCAGAACACCAAAGCACAAGTGGGCGATGCAGATGCAGAAGAAGAAGAAGAAGAGGAGGAGGAGAAAGAAGATGAAGAAGAGAAAGAGGATGAAGAAGCAGGAAGAAAAGGGCAGCTCGTCAGCTAGGAGGCTGCTGCTCACGCTGATGCAGATGGAGAAGCAGCAGCAGACAAAGAAGAAGAGGAAGAAGAGAGAAAGAGAAAGATACCTGGGTGCAGCACCAGCTGTTGTCCAACGAGGGCAGCCACCGTGTCCCACACAGCCATTTGCTGTGGAAAGAGAAAGACAACCAGGGTCACCCTATGTGCCCACCGGCCCTGAAAGGCCTCCACCTGATGCCATTTGTCACCACCATCCCCAATCCCACAGAGGGGCACCACCTGCCCCGCCATGACCTCAGCTTCTCAGCCATACCCCCTCTTTGCAGTAGGTCTTGGTCACATCAAGGTCCCAGCCCCTTGTACCTTCAGTGGTGATGCTGAGCATGATGAAGGTGGCCTCAGCCCGTCCCTGAAGACCATCTTGCTCAGCCTCTCCTTGATGGGACACTCCCTAGAGGGGACAACCACACAGGTGCTCATTCCACCACCGCATGCTCCTCCAGAGAGCAGGACCCTCTGTTCTGCGTCCTCTTCTGCCTCCTTGGTGGCCATGTCCTGCGGTGTCCTAGCAGCGGGGACCGCACTGGCAGTGGTGCCTGTGCTGAGCTGGCAATCGCTGGATGACTGGATGATGGTGATGACGTGACTCACGGTGACCTGCTGCCCTCTGGGGTGGAGTTGGCACCAGATCCTCCTTCTTCCTTCAGCTTCCTGCTCATGTCCCAACAGCCTGACTCCTTTGCCTTCTCCTCAAGGCTCTCCAAGGAACCATCCTTACCCATCCTGCCTCCGGCAAAGTCCTTCCTCTGAGACCACTTGCCACCAACACACCCTAGGACCAGGGAAGGAATGGAAGGCATCTTAAAGACCACAGAAAGCTGGGGCTTGGGAGAGACCTCCAGAGATCATCCAGTCCAACCCCCCTGCCAAGGCAGGCTCACCCAGGACAGGGCACACAGGAACACAGCCAGGAGCATTTGGAAAGGCTCCATAGCAGGAGACTCCACAACCTCTTTGGGCAGCCTGCTCCAGGCCTCCAGCACGCATGGATTGATGCATGTCCGGGTTGCTCCTACTCCCTAACCCAGTCCTCATCAACCAAAGGAGACTCCTCCTTGACCCTGATTTCCTCAGGGCCTCCTTGCTCCTTTTCTTCATTTCCTACCCTTTGGGATGCTTTAATCTTAATCATGAAGGAATCCAAGTATCTTGAATGTTAACTAACTGTCCTGAGCACCTTCACTTTCTCTTTCTCTGTCCCATGAGATTTCTCCTAGCTGTTGGCTGAAGAGGCAAAGTTGACCTTGCTGACGTCCACCCTGATTTATGCTCTGTTCTTAACACAGAAATTCCTGAACTCTACCACCTCATGGCCACTGCAGCTAAGGCTGCCCTCAACTTTCACTGCTTTAGCCACACCCTCCTCATTGGCCAGTGGTAGACCCAGTAGTGCACCTCTCCTAGTTTACTCATCCATCACTTGCATCAGGAAGTCACCATCAGTGCAGTGGAGTAACCTCCTGGACCATGGGTGGCTGCCTGAGGAGGCTTTTCAGAAAATACTCAGGTAGCTACAACCTGCATGAGAAGCAGAGCTGTGAGACTGCTATCAGCCACGGTGTCACCTATGCCATCCTGCCCCTTCATTCCCACCCACAAACTGCCACTCCGCTGCCCCCTCCCCCAGTCACAGTGTGGCTGCTCTCTCACACACAGAGCAACTCCACTACCTGTCTGTCAGAAGGATAAAGCTCTCCATGACCACACCCAAGCCATGTCAGCAGTCCCACCATGTCTGTCATTGTCCCCCGAGCAGGACCCCTGACCCCACATAGACTCCTGACTCCTGCTGCCACTTCCCTGTGCTGCCTGCACTGGGGTGCCCAGCTGGCTAAGAAGGCCACCAGCATCCTGGGCTGGATCAGCAATGGCGCAGGCAGTAAGGACAGGGATTGTGCCCCTTTGCTCAGCACAGGTCCTGGGGTCTTTGAGCAACTCGAGTCCTGGGGTGAGTTATGTGCCCCTCACACCTCCTCACCTGCTGCCCGCAGGGGGTTGGAATAGATCAACTCTTCCCACACAAACCATTCATGATTCCATGATTCTAAGTCATGCCCCACCAGAAGCCACCACCAAGGCCGAGCTGAGCAGGCTGAGCCCAGCCTAGGGGGTGGGAGGCCTTCTGCTCTTCACGAACACCACAGCAGTGCCCCACTGGTGCCACCCCAGCTGCAGCCCCTTCCCCCTTCCCACTCAGCTGAAAGCTCTGGGCAAGAGCCTTGCTAATCCTTGTCCTTGGACTCTCTTCCCCCTGCCAGAGCAGCCTCTCCCACCTGTGCCTGCCAGGCCTGGGGTCTGACAAAACCAGCCACGAGCAGAGAGCCCAAAGCCTTGCCTGAAGCACCAGGCAGGCACTCAGGTGTTAAAGGACTGGGTCCTTCTATGCCACTCCCTGCCATCTCCTGCAACTTGCAGGAGGGGAGAGATAATTCTCTGTGCCCCAGGCTCCTTCACCAACCTTCCCAAGGCCTTGCAGTCTCTCCTCACTCCCTTCAGACTATGGGCTGCAGCCTCCACCCCACCTGTCTGGGAGGTCAGCAGTGGGTATGAGTCTGACAGCCACACCGGGCTGGGGAGGCTCCTGGTGCTGCCCCTGATCCAGGCTCCAGGAAGGCTGCAGACTTCCCTATGGAGACAGTCAGCCTGGCATATTGCACCCTCCATTCCCTTCAGAAGGGAACCACTGCAGCTCATCACTGTGTCAGAGGCACTAACATGGCTGCAAGTCCTACCTGACCCTGGTGAGACCTCTGCTAGAGGTTGCTCATCATCTGCATCCCCATTTGGCTGCCTCTCAAGCAGGGCCTCAGAGCTACTTATCATCTAGTTCCAATCCCTTGCCACAGGCAGGGACACCTCAACTAGACCAGGCTGCTGCAAGCCTTGTCCAGCCTCACCTGGGACATCTTCAATCATAGAATTACTGGGTTGGGTTGGAAGGGATGAGCAGCTTACTCAGAGTCCCATTCCAACTGAACTGGAATGGTTCCAGAGGTGAAGCATCTCCCAGCTCTCTGGAGGTGTCCATGGGAACGGATGCGTCCATGGGGAAATATGACCATGAGGATGCTGAGACCCTAGCCAGCAGCAGGTGGACACCACAAGAACCAAGGGCTTGTTGCAGCAGAGCAGCAGCCACCATGGTGCCTCCGTGACTCATGTTGTCATGGTGTTCTTGGCTCCAGGGATGATGTCACAGTACTGGTGGTGGCAGCTGCTGGCCTTGATGACAGCTTCTGGCAGGGGCATAAGTTAGAATCGTGGAATCATGGAATGGTTTGGGTGGGACCTCTGAAGGTGATCAAGTTCATCCCCCTGCAGGAAGCAGACACCCCCAAATAAATGAGGAAGAGTGAGGACTCCAGCACTCAAATTGTGGCCTCACAAGTGCCCAGCACAGAGGCACAATCCCTGCCCTGCTCCGGCTGCCCACATCATTGCTGATTCAGCCCAGGATGCTGGTGCCCTTCTTGGCCACCTGGACACTACTGACTCACCTCCAGCTGCTGCCACCCATCACCCCTGGGGCTTTTTCTGCTGGGCACTTTCTAGCCACTCTGCCTCAGCCTGGAGTTTCCATGGGGATGTTGTGACGCAGGGGCAGGACTCATCACAGCTTCTAAACTAGGATCAAGTGTGACAAATCTTAATCCACAGTAAGAAAAGTACCTATGAAGGTGGTGATAGCTCGTCTCTCTCAGCAGGCTGCTGCTCAGCAGTGCTGCTGGTCTCATCCTGAGGGGCATTTAATCTCCTGTAAGGAGGACACAGCATTTTAGGTTACAAGATGTCCAGCTCAGAGCCTTCTCTTTTTTACACAGAGGAGACTTCATTTCCCAGGAAAGGGTTTGAGTTTTTAAGTGGCTGTTTTCTCTTCCCCTAGAGACTGAACTTACCTAGAAAGTATTAACTCCACTGACTGCTTCTCTGTGTCAGTGTACCCAGGCCAATCTTTCTGGACTTGTGTAAAATAATCATTCAGAATGTAAGAGCTGTCCTTGGGGTTCAGGGTGGCTACCTGCAGTCAACAAAATAAGCATAAAATAAGCATTCACTATAACTAAGGTGCAAGCTGCAGCAGCATGAGGTTGGTACCAAAAAGCTAAATCAAAGCTGAAAATGACAACACATGACAGGTTGGCAGGGGTTTTGGGGGTACTTTTTTGGTTCAGATCTGAGTATCAAAGCAGCTCTGCTGTACCGTACTGATTTTAGACAATGTGGTCAATGAGGGATGTGGGAAATTTGGCTGTAAGAAAATCCCAACCTTCTGCAAGTACCCAAGAGGCAGACTCTGTGGAAACCCCTCTCAGCACCACATGTCTAGTTTCTGGTCTTCAAGAACTGAAACCACTGAAACTTCAGTTATTCATTACACAAAACACATAGCAAGGCCTTCATGGGGCTGTTGTGACCCAAGGGCAGGACCCAACACTTAGCCTTGTTTAGCCCTATCCTGTTGGACTCAGCCCATAGATGCAGCCTGGCCAGGTCCCTCTGCAGACCCTTCCTGCCCTCCAGCACATCAACACTGCCACCCGGTTTGGTGCCATCTGCAAACTGCCTGAGGGAGCCTCAATGTCATCACCTGGACCATAGACATTAAAGAGACCTGGCCCAACACTGAGGCCTGGCAGATGCCACTGGTGCCCTGACACCAGCTGGGCTGACTTCATCCCCCAGCACTCCTTAGGCCTGGCCATCCTCCAGGGAAACAAACCACAGCAGCAGAAGCAGACATGGAGCAGAAATCAGGGGGCTGGTATTCTGCTGTCACTGCAGGGCTAAGGTGACATCAGCAGTCTGAGAGCCATAGAAGGTGTTGGTGGGTCCTCACTATCCAGACCCTCCAGTGGTAAAAGGTCTCCCAGCACACTCCATGACACTGTCTCTGCTCAGTGGTGTCCAGGGACAGGACAAGGGGCAAGGGGCACAAACTGGGACCCAGGAAGTCACAGCTGAGCAGGAGGAGCAACTTGTTTAGTGTGTGCATGCCAGAGGGCTGGAGCAGGCTGCCCAGAGAGGTTGTGGAGCCTCCTTGTCTGCAGAGCTTCCATATGCCCCTGGCCATTATGCTCCTGTGCAAGCTGCTGCGGATGCCCTGCTGGAGAAGGGGAGTTGGAGTGGGTGATATCCAGAAGTCCTTTCCAACCCCACCATGCCGGGATGCTGTGACACTTCTCCAGCTGCAGATGAGGTAGGCTGACAGTGGCTTCTGGCTCTGCTAATGGAAGTGGACATCTCAGGACTTTTGCTAAGTTTGTGACTTAACAAGGCTCTAAGCAACCTGATCTCACTGAGGATGCCCTTGCTTACTGCAGGGGTTCAGCCTGGATGACCTTTAGAGGTCCCTTCCAACCCAACCTACTCCATGATTCTACGAAGCTGAGCACCCACTCCTCAAAGATCTGCATTTGCTGATAGAACAGTTTTCTCTGGTTGGTAGAAAGCTATTCCCCTCACTAATGAAGGCAAAGAAGTTCATAATTCATTTTTAATATCAAGATTATTCTTTTTAATTAAGAGAAGCATCACCACCAATTTGCCAGGGGTTCCTCTATGCCTGCCTGAGAGAGCATCTCACCATAAGAGACTTCTCTCAGAACTCATAACCTGGGTCTTCATCACTTAACTGGAAAGTCCCTCCTGGCTTGGGCACAGTCAAGCATTAAAATAAATGATTTTTTTTTTTAAAGGATGCAACCCCCGAATTTGATTTGCTGAAAGCTTTTTTCCCCATGATGACAAAAGCTACAGGAAACCCAGAGGGAACCTCCCAGAACTTGAGCAGCAGTTTCTAATCACTGACTAACATTAGCATTTTACTGACTTGACTCTTGATAAGAAAAATCTTTTCCCTCTCAACTTGGCATTTTTTATCCCATTTAGAACCAGAGAACGCCAGAGGGGATCTAACCCTACCCCAGGCAAAGCAGGGTCACCTAGGAGCTTGAAGTAGATGAGCTCTGAGGCCTCTTCCCAGCTGAGCCATTCAGTGATTCCACAACACACTAGTTTCTGGTGGACCTTGCTGCAGATGGGGTTGTGCCAATGCCCTGATGTCTCTTGGAGCTGGCTGATGCATTAATAGAGCAAGTGGAACCCAGATCAAGAACACTACTGGGATGTACAGACTAGGGCAATTTCTGGCCAGGCTGGATCCATGGGCTGAGAGCAACGGGATGAGGTTCAACAAGGCCCAGTGCTGGGTCCTGCCTTTGTATCTCAACAACCCCATGAAGACTCCAGGCTGGGGGCACAGTGGCT
This sequence comes from Pogoniulus pusillus, assembly GCF_015220805.1. Classification (NCBI taxonomy): domain Eukaryota; kingdom Metazoa; phylum Chordata; class Aves; order Piciformes; family Lybiidae; genus Pogoniulus; species Pogoniulus pusillus. The sequence continues at coordinate 41,280,854 of NC_087309.1, forward strand.
GAAAAGTGCTCTAGGGAAGAAAAGGCCCCGGGGGTACTGGGTGACAGCAGGTGGATATGAGCCAGCAGTGCCCAAGTGGCACCAGCATCCTGGGCTGGATCAGCAAAGTTGTGAGCAGCAGGAGCAGGGCAGGGATTGTGCCCCTGTGCTAGGCACTGGTGAGGCCACAGCTTGAGTGCTGGGTTCAGTTCTGGGCACCTCCCTCCCAGAAGAACACTGAGGGGCTGGAGCAAGTCCAGGGAAGGGCAACAAAGGTGAAGAGGGGTCTGGAGAAGAGAGCTGTGGAAGAGCAACCAAGGGAGCTGGGGTGTTCCGTATGGAGGAGGCTGAAGGGAGACCTCATTGCTCTCTACAGCTCCACGACAGGAGGCTGCAGTATGTGAGACCCCAAGTGTTTCATTGGCTCAAACTGTGCCACTGAGGGTCGCGGGTGCCCACAGTGTGGGGACGGTGCCCTCGACCCGGGGCCCGATGAGATGGGGGCAAGGGGAAAACGAGGGCACGTCCGGGGAAGCAGAAGCGGGCAGGGGGCCGGCGGAAGTCGCTCGGCTCCGCTCGCCGCAGTGCCACGCCGCAGCTTCGCGCTACCTGCTCTGCCCGGGTCCTCGGCTCTGCCTTCCCGCCTGTCTGCATGCCCGCAGGGCTCCGCGGCAGGCAGCCACGGGGCACGGCCCTTCGTCCCCGCCGCTCCGCCCGGCGCTGCCCTGCTGGGGTCCTCACCTCTCTACCTGCGTCCCGGACACCAGCCCCATGGCAACGGCCCCGCTCCCCCCTACCTGCGTCACAGACCGCGGGGATCGGCCCTAATCCCCGCCCGGCCCCGCTGTCTGCCTGCGCTCCGGACACCAGCCCCATGGCACGGCCCCGCACCTCTGAGCTCACCTCCCTACCTGTGACCCGGACCCCAGCCCCATGGCACAGTCCCGCACCTCTGAGCTCACCTCCCTACCTGTGACCCGGACCCCAGCCCCATGGCACGGCCCCGCACCTCTGAGCTCACCTCCCTACCTGTGACTCGGACCCCAGCCCCATGGCACGGCCCCGCACCTCTGGGCTCACCTCCCTACCTGTGACCCGGACCCCAGCCCCACGGCACGGCCCCGCACCTCTGGGCTCACCTCCCTACCTGTGACCCGGACCCCATCCCCATGGCACAGTCCCGCACCTCTGAGCTCACCTCCCTACCTGTGACCCGGACACCAGCCCCATGGCACGGCCCCGCACCTCTGGGCTCACCTCCCTACCTGTGACCCGGACCCCATCCCCATGGCACAGTCCCGCACCTCTGGGCTCACCTCCCTACCTGTGACCCGGACCCCAGCCCCATGGCACGGCCCCGCACCTCTGGGCTCACCTCCCTACCTGTGACCCGGACCCCAGCCCCACGGCACGGCCCCGCACCTCTGAGCTCACCTCCCTACCTGTGACCCGGACCCCAGCCCCATGGCACGGCCCCGCACCTCTGGGCTCACCTCCCTACCTGTGACCCGGACACCAGCCCCATGGCACAGTCCCGCACCTCTGGGCTCACCTCCCTACCTGTGACCCGGACCCCAGCCCCATGGCACGGCCTCCCATACCCGGGCTCTCCTCCCTACCTGTGACCCGGACCCCAGCCCCATGGCACGGCCCTGCACCTCTGGGCTCACCTCCCTACCTGTGACCCGGACACCAGCCCCATGGCACAGTCCCGCACCTCTGGGCTCACCTCCCTACCTGTGACCCGGACCCCAGCCCCATGGCACGGCCCCGCACCTCTGGGCTCTCCTCCCTACCTGTGACCCGGACCCCAGCCCCATGGCACGGCCCTGCTCCCCGCCGCTCCGCCCGACCCCGCACCGTTGGGCGTCTCAGCTCCCTACTGGCGTCTCGGACACCGGCCCCATGGTAACGGCCCCACGGCAACGGCCCCACCTGGCGCAGCCTGCGGCCTGCAGACGCCCGCGGGCCGCGCCCTGCCCCCCGCCGCTCCGTACTTGCGCCCCGGCCGCCAGCCCTGCGACGCTGCCGGCAGCCTGGAGAGGACGGCGGGGCACGGCCCTGCGCTCCCCCCTGCCGCCCAGCAGCTAGAAGCGGCTCCCGCGGCAGTGCCACCGTTCCCAGGGCAGCGCAGCGGCGATCTGCCTGCTTTCGGCGATGTGCTTCTGCTGCCGCTTCCCCTCTGCTCCGGCCCAGCCTGACAGCCGCAGCTCAGCAGCTGCTCGGTGTTGTTCCGCCTTCGGTTACACGAAGGGGAGCATTCCAACCTCCGCAGGGCCACCCCCACCGCTGCCCAGCAGATCCCCTCTCGCTCTTCCCAGGACTGAACAGCCCAGGCCTCAGCCCTCCTTCAGGCACTGGTGACGCCCTGCATGCTCCTGTTGTGACCCAGCAAGGGACTCAAGTTCGCTGGCCGTGAAAGCTGCCACAACAGTGACACTTCATCCTGTGCCCTGCATTAGCATCCCATGGTGGCATCTTCTGCCTCGCGAGGTGCTGAGGCCTCCCTGGATGTGCCTGGTGGTGTCTGTGTGGAGGGCAGGAAGAGAACTAAGGCTTTGGAGAAGGCACCAGGAATAGCTTCAGGGACACACGTTCCCTGCCAGCATGTCCCTGACCAGTCCCATCTCAGTCTTTCTCCTTGTGCCTCCTAAGGAGGGGAGAGGAGAAGGAACCAGCCCTGATCAGCAGGAGTTTAGGGATGTCCACTGCATGGTTTCTGGCACATCTGAGGTCCCGTGGAGGTCAGTCGCAGCTGGCTCATCATCTTCATAACTGACCCCACCGGCAGCCTCCTCTTCACTCTGCTAGAGTGCAGGGCCCCTGGGTTCTTCTGGGCTGGGTGCTATGACTGCCCTCCCTTCATTCAATATCCTCCCTCCCATCAGCAGCTCTTTACATTCCCCCTGTTGCTGTTTGTGGCCCGGTTAAAAAAACTATGACAGCAGCTGTGCTCTGCACAGCACAGACAGGAACAGGGTGAGCAGGGGGTCTGTCCTCCCCCAGCAGCAGCTGTGGGCACTGCGGGCCGTCACCAACTGTGCTGAAGGAAGCCCACCAGAGAAAACAAGATGAGGGTTCACCCAACTCAGCAGCTCAGCTGTGACTGGCTTCACCCACCTGCTTTTCCTGCAGTCACAGAAGCCCCAGATCCCAGCATGGTGGGGTTGGAAGGGGCCTCTAAAGATCACCCAGTCCAACCCACTCATCCAGCAGGGCACCCACAGGACCATGCCCAGGAGCACAATGGCCAGGGTGGTTGGAAGCTCTGCAGACAAGGAGGCTCCACAACTTCTCTGGGCAGCCTGCTCCAGTCCTCCAACACCCTCACAACAAACAAGTTACTCATCCTGCTCAGATATTTGTGCCCCTTGCCCCTTGTCTTGTCCCTGGGCACCAATGAGCAGAGTCTGGCTCCATCCTCTTGCCCCCTACATGTCCTTTAGCTCTTGCTGAGCATTGACCAGAAATTTTCTGGGGCTGCTCTTCTCCAGGCTCTGAGCCTCAGGACTCTCAGCTTTGGCTTCTCAGTGATGGGCAGCACCAAGTGAAGTGAAGTGAGGGCATGGGTGATGTGAGGTTATCCATGTAGCAGGAGAGGTGCTCAGGTGAAGTCAACCAGCACACCTTTATGCTTCCCAAGGGGAAACAGACTTCCAAGGGCTGTTTTGCCCCTGGTGCTGTTCCCTGCTCCACCTGCAGCAAGTGTGACTTCTCATGGCATGATGTCTTGATTTAGAAGGTCCTCTTGTCCAAGCTTTCTGCAGTGAACAGGGACACTCAGAGCCCTGTCCAGCGTCACTTGGAATGTTTCCAGGGATGGGGCTTCCACCACCTCTCTGGGCAAACCTTTCTAGTGCTGAAATAGCATGTGGCTCAGGTCATCATGAGAGGAGGGAAGGGACCTGGTGGGGCAGCACAGACAGTTCTTCACAGAGAGAGTGACTGCCATTGGAATGGGCTGCCCAGGGAGGTGGTGGAGTCACCGTCCCTGGAGGTGTTCAAGAAAAGCCTGGATGAGGCACTTAGTGCCATGGTCTGGTTGATTGGATAGGGCTGGGTGCTAGGTTGGCCTGGATGATCTTGGAGGTCTCTTCCAGCCTGGATGATTCTATGATTCTGTGATTCTACCACTGTGTGGAGTCCAGCCAGTCCATTCCAGGGAGATAGAGGCTTTAGGGAGAAGATGAGGAGGAGTGAGAAGGATAAGCCGAGGCTGGGATGAAGCTCAAGCTTGGTAACCTGGAACAGGCTGCCTGGGGAGGTGGTTGAGGCCCTATCTGTAAGACATTCAGAATCAGGCTTGATGTGTTCCGCGGCAGCCTGCTCTAGCTGGAGTTGTCCCTGCTGCCTGCAGGGCTCTTGGACAAGATGCCTTTTGAGGGTTCCTTCCAAGCCAAAGCAATCTGTGAGCCTCCAAGCCCTGTGAGGAAGGTGAAGGAAGACACATGAAGAGCTCCCAACTGCTCCTCCGTGCCCACCTCGCCCGCCGCCGCCTGACAGGGGAGAGGCGTCGAGGCGCTGACAGCGCCGGCAGGGGAAGAGGGGCCGGGGGGGAGGGAGAGGCTGGCTTGCAGCCCCCGCTTCGGAGCTGATAATTAATAAATGAAACGCCCTGGGACCGCATTGAAGCTGCCTCAGATGACTTATCTGTCGTGGGCTCGGCAAAGCATTAAATGGCCATTTTCTGACAGAATGACTCCAGCGCGCTGTGGCTTCCTTGACTTGGTGAGGAAGATTCCTCCCCTCCTCCCACCACCCCGCCTGGGTGGTTTTTTTTTTTTTTAAATCTTCTCTTTCTTCCTCCCTCCCCTGCTCCCCTCTCCCTCCCTCTCTCCCTGGTTGACGGCTCTAGTTCATTTCTGCCTGTTTAATTGGGCCCCGGATGAATTTCCTCGACAGGGCCATTCATCATGTGGCAGCGGCTGGCGGACGAGCCCAGGGGGAGCAGGGCTGACAGCTCCGGCAGCCTCCGGTGCTGCCTGCCTCTGGAAGTTCACATATTTGGGCATTAGTGCAGCTATTAGTTTAACAAGCTTCGTTTATCCCTGTCACTACCACTTCAGCTTCCCATGTAATCATTTGAAATGTAGATTACTGCTAGACAAATGGGACAGAGCAAGAGTACACAGGGAGGGAAAAAAAAAGTGACATGGATTGCTCGTTACCAGCCGGGGGAAGCTCTTCCTGCCTCCCCCGCCCCTCCTCTGATCCCCTTCTGATGGCACTGCTTTGATCAACTTAATATTCAGATGATTCCCATTGTCAGCAGTTTGTCACCTGTGTGTGGGAAGCCTTGGTGGCCAGGGTGGTGTTGGAATGCTCAGCCCGGGGCAGTGGTGGAGTCGTTGTCCCCGGAGGTGTTTAAGGACCAGGCGCTTAGGAACATGGTTTGGTGGTGATGCTTCAGCGCTGGGTGGAAGGTTGGACTGAATGAGCTTGGAGGTCTCTTCCAGCTGGATGGTTTCTGTGGTTCTAGGCTGATGCTTGGATTCGAAAATCTCAGGGTCTTTTCCAACCAAAAGAATTCCAGTAGTTCTAGCAATGATGTGGGCAGCAGGAGCAGGGCAGGAGTTGTGCCCCTAAGCTGGGCACCAGTGAGGCCACAGCTTGAGTGCTGGGGTCAGTTTTGGGGGCCTCACTCCCACAAGGGCAACATGGGAGGGGAAGGGTCTGAAGACGAGGACTGGCTGGGGAGGAGCAGCTGAGGGAGCTCAGAGTGTTTAGTGTGGAGAAGAGAAGGCTGAGGAGGGACCTCATTGCTCTCTATAGCTCCCTGAGAGGAGGCTGCAGTGAGGGTTGGGCTCTCCTCCCTAGCCTCAGGTGATAGAAAGAGAGGAAACAGCCTGGAATTGTGCCAGGGAGGTTGAGGTTGGATATGAGGAACAATTTCAGGAGTGGTCAAGGATTGGAAGAGGCTGCCCAGGGAGGTGGGGGAGTCACCGTTTCTGCAGGCATTCAAAACCCGCCTGGATGTGTTCTTGCATGACCTTCTTTAGGCAGGGGGCTTGGACTCCATCTCCAGAGGTCACTTCCACCTCCTGCCATGCTGTGGTGCTGTGAAGCTGTACCTTCCAAGGACAGAAGCCTTCGCTGTGGTGAGGGCCACGTGAGGTGCTGCAGTAAGTTGATGTGGGAAGTTTGATAAGCTCTCCCAGCCTCCGCTTCAAAGGCTTTTGCCTGCCACATTGTTTGTTGTGCCATAATCAAACCAGTCCAATGTCTCTAAAGTTCAGAGAAAGGCACATTCCACCACTTATGACCCTGCAGTGAAGGGGATGCTTCACCTTCTTCCCCACTGAGACCTTCACAAGCCATCATGTTCCCACTGAAGGCCAGTGTGTAGAGACAGATGTAGGGAGGCCAGGAGGGAGCACAGCATACCTGCCCTGGCTTCTTGTGTGAGGAAGTTTGATACTATCAACTTTTCCCAGTCAGATGAAGACCAGCACTGAGTTTATCTTTTGATACTCCCCCTTTGGAGAGGTGGGCGAACCCACTTCATTGCTGGGAAAGATGGCTCAGTGCTCAGCTATCTTCAGTGTGATGCCATAGCCTGCACTTGTCCAGCTCTGCTCGTGAGTCCTCTCTTGGCTTTGTGTTCAGCACTGGCATTTTCCTCCACCAGCCTTGTGTGCAAAGCCTCTACACCAGATAGGTCGAAGTGTCTCTTTAGCTAACCCTTGGACCAGCCAATGGGGTTGCTCCTTCTTCAGTATCTCGATAGAAGGAAGATTTTCAGGTCACAGGTTGTTCTAGGAGACTTCTCTTGAGACATGTCCCATTTGCCTGTGTCTTTTCTGACAGAGATTCACAGACTCACAGATTGCATCAAGTTGGAAGGGGCTCTTCAAGGGCATCTTGTCTAACCCCCCTGCAGTCAACGAGGACATAGAATCATAGAATCAACCAACTTGGAAGAGACCTCCAAGGTCATGCAGTCCAACCTATCACCCAGCCCTGTCCAATCAACCAGACCATGGCACTAAGTGCCTCATGCAGGCTTTTCTTGAATACCTCCAGGAATGGCAATTCCACCACCTCCCACATCTCCTACTAGATCAGACTGCACAGGGCCACATCAGAGTCTGGCCTTGAATGTCTTCAGAGGTAGGTCTCAAACACATGTCTGAGCAGCCCGTTCCAGTGTTTCACCAGCCTCACTGATGTGCTGCTTTGCTGTGCTCGGGTACCCCTAGTGCTGTGCTCGGGTACCCCTAGTGCTGTGCTCAATAATGACCTCCACTGCCTGCTCCTTCCCTGGTCCAGGGCTGGGCCCTGGCAGCACTTGTTCAGCTGGTTTTGCACCTTGACCCACACCGTGTGCTGCTGTCTGTCAGTCCTTCCCAGACATGTGTGACTGCTTCCTGTAAGTCTGCCAGCATTCCATGCTTGTACCTGCCAGACATTTCATGGTGCAGGAGATGTGTTCCTCCAGTAAAACCATCACAAGCTGCAGACCTGAGTCATCTACCAAGCCTGACTCTTCACCAGCCTGTGGGATCTGCAGGCCTTGCCAGGATGAGGTTGGGACTTCATTCCTGCTCTTTGCCAGAAGACATCCTGCTCCAGCAGAACTCTGATCATTCATAGAATTGTTTGAGTTGGAAAAGGCCTCCAAGCTCATCCAGTGCAGGCACCAACCCAACACCACCATAGCCACTAAACCATGGTCCCAGGTGACACCTGCAGGGATGGGGACTCCACCACCTCCCTGGGTAGCCTGTTCCAGTCCCTGACCACTCTGACAGCACAGAAATTGTTCCTCGTGACCAACTTCAATCTCCTCTGGCACAGTTTCAGGCCAGTTCCTCTCCTGTTACCTGAGACTAGGGAGCAGAGCCCAACCTCCACCTCACTGCAGCCTCCTGTCATGGAGCTGCAGAGAGCAATGAATCATAGAATCAACCAGGTTGGAAGAGACCTCCAAGATCATCCACTCCAACCTAGCACCCAGCCCCATCCAGTCAACTAGACCATGGCACCAAGTGCCTCATCCAGTCTCCTCCTGAACACCTCCAGGGACACCTCCTCCTGGGCATCTCCCTCAGCCTCCTCTTCTCCACACTAACACCCCCAGCTCCCTCAGCTGCTCCTCCCCAGCCCTCTTCTCCAGACCCTTCCCCACCTTTACTGCCCTTCTCTGCACGTGCTCCAGCCCCTCAGTGTCCTCCTTGGAGTGAGGTCCCCAAAACCAGAGGTGGGATGAAGCTCCGAAATGCAGTGAACACATCAGATGGTTTCCCACATTTAATGACGCCGAAACCCACCACGAGGAGACAGCGAAAGCTTCCCAAACGGAGGCTGCCTGCATTCCCTGGGGGCCGGAGGGGTGGGCGTGCTGCCTGTCTCTGGAGCTGCAGTTAAGGTGGTGGTCCTACCTGCAGGAGCGGCGCTGGCAGCGCGGCGCTGGGAGGCGATCGCTGGCTCCGCTCACCCTGTCCCCCGCTTTGCGCGGCGGCATCTCGTAGGCGCAGCCTTGCGATGCGTTGCTGTCCCTTTCCAAGACACTGCAAAGTGACACAATTCGTTTACCCTTCCCTCCTGCGTGGCCCTGGGGCTCTCTCGAGGGCCTCAGCAGCTGGTGTCTCCCCACTAATGAAAACAGCTCACAGGCCCATGTCAAGTCTGGTGGCAGAGCAGATCGCAGGCGGCTGATTTTCCTTTGGCAGCAACAAGCCGAGGGGCAGCACCCAGGCACCTTCGTCTTCCCCCACCATCAGGGATGGGACAAAGAGGAAAGTCCTGGCACTATTCTGGTATGAATCTCAGCCTTTCACCCTGTACTGGGTCTGTGAGCCACCCAGAGTGCTTCTCCTGTGTCCTCTTCCACCTTTGCAGAGCTTGGGTGGGTGCAGCTGCAGAAGATGCAGAATAATTATTCATATAACTATAGGAGTGTAAGGAACCTTGAAAGTCAGCCAGTTCCAACTCCCTTGCCGTGGGCAGGGACACCTCCTACTAGCCCAGGTTGCTCAAGGCACTCATAGAATGAGTTGGGTTGGAAGGTACCTTCAAGATCCTCTAGTTCCAAGCTCTCTGCCATGGCAGGGTTCCATGCATGCATGCAAAGCCCATGGCAGGGGGCTTGGAATTGGATGATCTTCAACCTTCCACCAGCCCAGATTGCTCAAGGCCTCATCCAGCCTGGCCTTTAACACCTTCAAGGAGGGGACATCTGCAGCCTCCCTGGGCAATTTCTGCCAGTGTCTCCTCACCCTCACTGCTAAGAATTTCTTCCTCATCTCCAGTCTAAATCTCCCCTCTCCCAGCTCAAATCCACTGTCTTTTATCCCATCACTGCCAGCCTTTCTCTAAAGTCCATCCCCAGAAATCCTGGAGCCCCTTCAGGTACTGGAAGGCTGCTATAAGATCTCTCTGCAGCCTTCTCTTCTCCAGGCTCAACAGCACCAATTCTCCCAGCCTGAGCTAAAAGACAGGAGAGAAATGGGGCAGGGGAAATGGACAGATAGACAACGGGAGCTATTGGTGGTGCTCATCTCCCTGCCTGAGTTTTGAAGGTCACAGCTCTGCAAGAGCAGGGGCATCCCTGGGCTTCTAGCTGAACTGGAACTCAAAGAGAATCCGTGGCCAGATGTGGGCTCGTGCCCTGCTGGTAAGGGGCAGCCCCAGGCTGTCTTCAGAAATGAGGGCTCCTGTTTTGAGGGAGAAGGGGCAGAGATGCTGAATTCATAGCCTCACAGGCCCACAGAATGCTTTGGGTGGGAAGGGACCCCCCAGGCTCACCTAACCCAACCCCCTGCAGTCAGCAGGGAAATCCTAAATGAGAGCATGTTGCTCATTGCCCCAAATAACCTGACCTGCAATGGTGGCAGCCGTGGAGCAGCTCCCACCTCTCTGGGCATCCTGGGCCAGACTCACCACCTTCAGCCTAAGAAATGTCTTCCTTGTACCCAGCCTAGATCTCCCTGGTTTAGTTTAAAACCATCCCCACTCTGTCATGTCAGAGCAGGTCCTTGGGGCTGCTGTCCCTGCATGCAGAGAACTGCCTCCCCGTGAGCACAGCCGTATGTCCCTGCTGCCTTGCTGGGCCATCACAAACAGATTCATCCCTCCATCAGAAAACACAGGGAAAAGAGCTGCTCCAAGGGCACGTTGCCTGCCACCAGAGTGTTGAAGCCAGCCACTGATGGACATAGCTGAGCTCCTATCTAGTTGAGGATGTCCCTGATGACTGCAGGAGGGTTGGACTGGATGACCTTTGGAGGTCCCTTCCAAGCATTCTATGATTCTTTGCAGGAAGGCTCACCAGGGGATGGTTTGCTGGTTCTGTCCCTTAGGAACCATCAAGTTCCTGAGCTCCAGTCATAGAATCATAGAATCAACCAGGTTGGAAGAGACCTCCAAGATCATCCAGTCCAACCTAGCACCCAGCCCTATCCAGTCAACCAGACCATGGCACTAAGTGCCTCATCCAGGCTTTTCTTCAACACCTCCAGGGACGGTGCCTCCACCACCTCCCTGGGCAGCCCATTCCAATGCCAATCACTCTCTCTGCCAACAACTTCCTCCTAACATCCAGCCTAGACCTCCCTTAGCACAACTTGAGTCTGTGTCCCCTTGTTCTGTTGCTGGTTGCCTGGGAGAAGAGGCCACCCCCCACCTGGCTGCAGTGTCCTTTCAGGTAGTTGTAGACAGCAGTGAGGTCCCCCCTGAGCCTCCTCTTCTCCAGGCTAAACACCTCCAGCTCCCTCAGCCTCTCCTCATAGGATTTGTGTTCCAGGCCCCTCACCAGCTTTGTTGCCCTTCTCTGGACTCGTTCCAGCATCTCAACATCTTTCTTGAATTGAGGGGCCCAGAACTGGACACAGGACTCAAGGTGTGACCTGACCAGTGCTGAGTACAGGGGGATGATCCCCTGCCTGTCCCTGCTGCCCACCCAGGCCAGGATGCCATTGCTGGGCAGCCTTGGTTACAGTGGCCACCCATCTGGCAAGTTCAAAGCTCTTGGACATCCCACCCCTAGAAAATTTCTGCTGCATTTCCAGGGTGTGATTGGAGTCCTGGAGAGGGACTTTTGGATGTCAAGAGGAGAGCTGAAGAGTCATGGTTTGGTGCTGATGTTGCAGTCACTTGGGTGATCCAGCCTGGCCCTGCTGCATCACAGAAGAACTAGGAATAATCAATTACGAGCTGTTAGTTCATCATTAATTGGCTATTGAGTAACCATGAACAGCTCTAGAAGGCCTTACTTGCTCACTAACTGCAAGAAAACATCTTCTGCAGTGTCTTGGGAAATGCCTGTGCAGAGCAGCAGCAAGGTGACACATGTCTGGCAAAGCTGGGGAAGGACCCCCAGGAGAAACACTTTGAGTCTCTTTGATGACTTCTTGTCTTCAAAGCAGGCTCCTGGATTGTCAGGTGCCAGTGAACTGCCAGCAGCCCTGGGGATGGTCAGGGATGGAGGCACTCTCAGCAAGTCTGCATGTGACACCAGGCTAAGTGGTGTGTCCTCATGCAGTTCGACAAGGACATGGGCAAGGTCCTAACTTGGATCAGGGCAATCCCCAGCACAAATCCAGGCTGGATGAGGAGTCAGTGGAGAGCAGCCTGGAGGAGAAGGCCTTGAGGGTGTCGGGTGGTGACAAACTCCCCAGGAGCCAGCAATGGTTGCTGGCAGCCCAGCAGGCAGCTGTGTGCTGACTGCAGCCAGAGCAGGGAGAGCAGCAGCACAGGGAGGGCATTCTGCCACTTTGCTCTACTCTGTCCAGACCCTACCTGCACCACTGCCTCCAGTTCTGGGGCCCCCAGAGCAAGAAGGTCCTGGAGCTGCTGCAGAGGGTCTAGAGGAGGCCATGAAGGTGATCAGAGGGCTGGAGAACCTCTGCTGTGGGCACAGGCTGGGAGAGTTGGGGCTGTGCAGCCCAGAGAGGAGAAGGCTCTAAGGAGACCTTAGAGCAGCCTTACAGTACCTGAAGGGGCTCCAGGAGAGCTGGGGAGGGACTTTGGAAAAGAGCTGGGAGTGCCAGGACAAAGGACAATGGCTGTGATGTGGGAGAGGGGAGACTGAGACTGGAGAGTAGGAATTTCTTGAGAGTGAGGGTGGGGAGACACTGGCACAGGTTGCCCAGGAAGATTGTCAGTGCCTCCTCCCTGAAGGTGCACAAGGTCAGGCTGGATGAGGCCTTGAGCAACCTGGGCTAGTAGGAGGGACCTTCCAGTCCAACCCATTGGGTGACTCTGTGAGCCTATGGAAGGTTCTACAGTTGGTTTGGGCAATATTTGGTGTCAGTACAGGCAGAGAGATGAAAAGCTGGAGAGCAGAAGACCTTGGGCTGAATGTTTTGGCACCCTGGTTCTCACTCACCTGCACTTAGGGATGCCTTAATCACAGTTTCAAAGTGGAAATGAAGAAGCTGCAATAACCTTTCCTGTGTCTAACTGCTTCTAGGAGGCACAAATGACATCAAGGGTCCAGCAGCACCATGAGCAGGAGCTCATAAGAATATCTGAGCAGGATCTCAGAATCACAGAATATCTTTTGTTGGAGGAGACCTCCAAGCTCATCCAGTCCAACCCTTGACCCAGCACAGCAAGGTCACCACTAAACCATGCCCTTGAACACCAGGTCCACAGCTGCTTGAACACCTTCTGGAGTGGTGGGGAGCCAGAGCAGCCTGGGCCAGGCCTTACCAACCAACCCTTTCCAGGATTGAGGTGTTCCTCAGGTCCAGCCTAAGCCTCCCCTGGGGCAGCTGTAGGCTGTTTCCTGTTGTCCTGCAGCTTGCCACCACGGAGTAGAGGCTGCCCCCTCCTCACTCCAGCCTTCTTTCAGGGAGCTGTAGAGAGCTCCTGAGCCTCCTCTTCTCCAGACTGAGCACCCCCAGCTCCCTCAGCCCCTCCTCATAGCCCAGGTGCCCCAGGCCCTTCTTCAGCCTTGCTGCTCTTCTCTGGACATGCTCCAGCCCCTCAATGCCCTTCCTGCAGCAGAGGCCCAGCGCTGAACACAACACTCGAGGTGTGGCCTCCCCAGTGCTGAGCACAGGGGGATGATGCCCTGCCTGTGCCTGCAGCCCACCCAGGCCGGGATGCCACTGCCTTTCCTGGCCACCTGGGCACTGCCAGCTCGTGTGCAGTGACTGCCAACCACCACCCCCAGGTCTGTCTCAGAGCTGCAGCTTTCTGCCCACAGAGCCCCAGGTCTGTAGCTCCCCGTGGGGTCGTTGTGACCCTTGCACCTGGCTTTGTTGGACTTCATACATCATTGACTTCCACCAACTGCGTTCCCCTCTCCTCACCCTGGATCTCGCATCCCATGTACTCCCAGAGAACAGGGGGAGACCTTCACAGCAGCAGTGCACTGGATTCAAAGAGCTGGAACCTTTCTTCTCCGTTTGCCTCCACTTCCTCTCAACTTCATGCCTGCTCCAGGTGTGACTCCTGACGTACTGCCAGCAGTGGCACGAGGTGGAGAAATCAATGTGTCAAGGCTGCTTCTCCCCTCCACGGAAGAGACTCTAAAAACTGCAACCACAGGGATCACTTTCTCTTTGTGAAGAGTTTAATGCGCACGAGAAAGCTGCTTGACACTTGTTTTACACCTCCAACTCCTTTCTTCATGCCTTGCTGAGCAGACTGCTCCGGGGTCCATTTGCTTCAATCCGCTTTGTAACTGAGTAGGTGTCCACCAGAGGGATCTCAGGGTACAACAGTGCTCAACGAGAGGTGCAGAAGCAGTCAGGCACCTCCTGAACCAGAGCTTTCTGGTTGGAGATGGAAATTACTGCTAATAATGAGACTGGAACCAGATGTGACATTTAGAGTAAGGCAGACAGAACCACAGAGTCACAGAGTGCTGGAAGCGACCCTCCAAGGGCATCTTGTCCAACCCCCTGCAGTCAGCAGAACATCTCCAGCTAGAACAGGCTGCACAGGGACACCTCCAGACTGACCTTGAATGTCTGCAGGGATGGAGCCTCCACTACCTCCCTGGGCAGCCTGAGCCAGGGTCTCCCCACCCTCACTGTGCACAACTTCCTCCTGATGTCCAACCTAACTCTGCCCTGCTCCACTTCCAAACCACTGCCCCTCAGCCTAGCCCCACAGGCCCTTCTCAACAGTCCCTCCCCAGCCTGCCTGCAGCTCCCCTGCAGCTATTGAAATGCAGCTCTAAGCTCTCCCTGCAGCCTTCTCTTCTCCAGGCTGCACAGCCCCAGCTCTGCCAGCCTGGCCCCATAGGAGAGGTGCTCCAGGGATTGAGTTCCAGGCTGGTTTGTGTCTCTGTCCCATGGCATTGTTCTTGCTCCATCCCAGATGGTTCAGTTTCTTTCCCACTCCATCAGCCTCTCTACTTTCTGCCCTTTCTCTTCCGTTTGGGAAGCAGAGGGGTTCATGGAGAGTCTCTGTCACTCATCTGGTAGCCAGCTGAGACCCGTCCCCTGATGTGATACCCACAGCAGGCTGTGAGGGAGGTCCCTGTTTGCTTCCACGGAACGTTGAAGACTTTGGCAGAGATCACCCTGGAAAGATATCCCTGTCTTACACCCCAGCAGCTGGTCCCCAGTCACCAAGACTCTGTACTGTGAGGAGGATGAAGCACATTGCCTGGGCTGGTGGAGCTGGCCTGAGAAGGGTGACCAAGTGGGCCGTGGGCCACATACTGGAGGATGAGAGGGGAATTAATGTCCCAGGTCAGCAGGACTTGTGATGTGCATTTGCTTCCTGCTCCATCATCCAAGGACAAATGGCACCTTCTGGGGGGTGGCTACACCACTCTCAAGGTACTTGTCCTGATGCTTATCCCAGCACCCCAGCATGGTGGGGCTGGAAGAGACCTCATCCAGTTTGACCCCCCTGCTCCAGCAGCAGCTTGCCCGTGGCCAGGGGGGTGGGAGTCTCTCCAGAGGGTTGGTTTCGAGGGCAGGTGGGTCATTTTCCCACCATTTTCCTGAGCTGCAGGGCGTTTGCTGATCCTGAGCAGAAGCAGAGCTGCAGCAGCCGTGGTGCCCCAAGCTCCCTTCTTCTGAGAGACAGCCTCTGCTGCACCAGGAACCCTGAGCCTGGCTTCCCAGAGCCTCCTGGGGACCTGGTGTACTCAGAGAGCAGCCTTACAAATTACTAATAAAAAAAGAGAGAGAGAGAAATCAAAAGGACAGCTTTGCATTTCCTGGCAGTTGTTATCCTATTCAGCAAAGAAACCATCTCGTGTCTCTACAACTTCCACAATTACTGCTCTTGATTAACAGCAGAAACTGATGAGCTGGCCTTTCCTGGGAGCTGCAGGCAGAGGCAGCCAAGCAGAAAATGTAAGAGAAGGGAAAACAATTAAAAGTTATTTCGGTTGTTACCATGCAGCTGATTGTTATATTTACATAAATTTTGTTAATTTTACCCTTTTTTTTTTCTCCTTTTTTTTTTTTTTTTTTTTTTTCCTGTACAGTAGGAAAACCTCCACAGTATGCCCTGGGCTGCTCCTCAGTGTCAGCCTGGACATGCCAAGTCAAAGGCTCAGCTTGCTTCCATTAGCTCTGAGCAAGCAAGTAGTCCAACCTCCCTGCTCCAGCAGGGCACTCACAGCAGCTTGCCCAGGAGCACAATGATCAAGGGAGGTTGGAAGCTCTGCAGAGAAGGAGACTCCACAACCTCTCTGGGCAGCCTGCTCCAGCCCTCCAGCACCCTCACAACAAACAAGTTGCTCATCCTGCTCAAGTGCAACCTCCTGAGTTCCATTTTGTGCCCCTTGCCCCTTGTCCTGTCCCTGGGCACCACTGAGCAGAGCCTGGCCCCAGCCACTTGCCCCTCACAGCCCCTTTAGCTCTTGCTGATCAAATCCCCTCTGGGTCTTCCCTTCTCCAGGGTCTCAGCCCCAGAACTCTCAGCCTTTGCTCCCCACAGGATTGCTCCAGGACCCTCAGCAGCCTTGTAGCCTCCCCTGGACTCTTTCCAGCAGTTCCCTGTCTCTCTTGAGCCTGGGACTCCAGTTGTGGTCTGACCAGAACAGAGTAGAGGGGCAGGAGAACCTCCCTTGCCCTACTGGCCACACTCTTCTGCATGCCCCCAGGGCACCCTAGGCCTTCTTGGCCATGAGGGCACATTGCTGGCTCATGGGGGCCTTATTTTCCACAGGTTCTTCTCCAAGTTGCTGCTCTCCAGCAGGTCTCCCCTCCGCTGCACTGCAGCAGGAGGTTGTTCCTCCTGGGGGCAGGACCCTGCACTTGCTCTCGTTGAACCTCCTGAGGCTCTGCAGCCTGGTCAGGTCACTCTGGATGGCAGCACAGCCTGAGGGTGTGCCAGCCACCCCTGCCTGTCTGGTCCCATCAGCAAACTGGCTGAGAGAGTCCATTCTGTCCCTTCATGCAGATGTTGAACAAGGCTGGACCCAGCAGTGACCCCTGGGTTTGGGCTGTGTCTTGAGCTTAGGGTGAGAACCACCCTGGCCACAGGCTGGTGGTTTGACTAGTGCTGAGCAGTGCCTAGGCCATGTCAAGGGCTCTTCAGCTTCTCACCCTCCCCTGCCACCAAGGAGACTGCACAATGGTCTGGGAGGGGACACAGCCAGGACAACTGACCCAAAAGAGGCAAAGGGACAATCCAGACATTCATTAAATCACAGACTGGTTTGGGCTGTACCTCAAAGATCATCCATCTCTGACCCCCTGAGCAGGGGGAACCTCTCACTAGCCTAGGTTGCTCAAGGCACTCATAGAGTGAGTTATGTTGGAAGTGACCTTGAAGGTCATCCAAAGCTCATGGCAGGGGGCTTGGAACTGGATGATTTTCAACCTCCTACCAGCCCAGGTTGCTCAAGGCCTCATCTAGCCTGGCCTTCAACACCTCCAGGGAGGGGACATCCACAAACTCTCTGGGCAACCTGTGCCAGTGTCTCCTCACCCTCGCTGCCAAGAATTTCTCCCTCATGTCCAGCCTCAGTCTCCCCTCTCCCAGCTAAAAGCCATTGTCCCTCATCCTGGCACTACTCAGGGAGAGGAGGTAGGCCAAGGGACTACTGCTCAGGACCAGGCTGGGCAGCAGCTGGGTGGCACTGAACAATCGTTCTTCATTTGCATCACTTCATTTTGCTTGAGGTTTTATTTCCCCCTCTGTTTGTGGTGTTCCTTTTCATCACAATTTGTGTTATTACTATATGTAATTTAATTTCAATTACTGAACTCTCCTTATCTCCACCCAGCAGTGCTCTCACTTGGAACTCTCCATTTCTCCTCCTAGTCCCACTGGGATGAGTCCAGTGAGGAGCTGTGTGGTGCTCAGCTCCCCTCTGGGGTGCCAGCAGGGCAGCAAGCAGCCTGGACCTGGCAGCTCTGAGAGGTGCCTTTTGGATTGGGAAATGGACAAATGTGGTGGATTTGAGCTGGTTGTCTGGGGATGCTGCAGCTCAGAGGAGAAGGACCTGGGGGGGGGCATGGAGAAGCAAAGTGCCCTCGTGGCCATGTGGTGTCCTGGGGGGGGGGGGGGCATGGAGAAGAGTGTGGCAGCAGGGCAAGAGAGGTTCTCCTGCCTCTATGCTCCCTTCCAGCACCTCCTTGCTGGGTTCTGGGGTGGTAACACAGCGATAAGGAGAGGCTGAGCTGGCTGCAAGTGCAGCAGGGCAGGATGGAGAACCAGGGCAGCAGAGGCTGCCTGTGAAATGCAGGGTGAAGACAGCTGCAAGGGGAGTGCTTAAAACCAGACAAAGTACTTTAAAAGCAGTAGTAATGACTAAACAGGAAGCTCCTTGCAGCTGCTGTTGTGCTGTATCTGTGCCCTGAAGTGCTGGGCTACGCAGGGCTGTAAGCAGCAGTGTCTGGGAGTAATGGGATTTAAGGGATCAGACAGGGTCTCCTCATGCAAAGGTTTGTGGGTGATAGATGGAGGTGAAGATGTGTTGAGAAACCATCCACATACTGGCACCTGCTGACAGCTGGGGAGCTGCTGAGGGAGACCTCCAGCAGCATGAGTCACCGGGGTCTGTGTGTGAGGGACCCATGGCGCCCAGGGCAGGTCTGCAGACCTGAGTGGGAGTCGTAGAGTTGTCTGGGTTGGAGCAGCTCTCTGAGATCATCCAGTCCAGCAGCAGCCCAGCACCACTGTGGCCACTAAACTGTGGCCCCAAGGGCCGTGGCCACATGGTTCTGGATCACCTCCAGGCATGGGAACTCCACCACCTCCCTGGGCAGCCTGTGCCAATCCCTGACCATTTTCACAGCAGAGAAATTGTTCCTCATAGCCAACTTCAAACTCCTCTGGCACAATTTCAGGCCAGTTCCTCTCCTTCTATCACCTGAGACTGGGGACAAGAACCTAACCCCCACCTGGCTGCAGCCTCCTCTCAGGGAGCTGCAGAGAGCAATGAAGTCTCCCTCATCCTCCTCTTCTCCACACTGAACACCCCCAGCTCCCTCAGTTACTCTTCCCCTGCCCTCTTCTCCAGACCCTTTTCTGGCTCTGTTGCCCTTCTCTGGACCTGCTCCTGTCCCTCAGTGTCCTTCTGGGAGTGAGTGGCCCAGAACTGAACCTAGCTGTATCCTCACCAGTGCCCAACACAGGGGCACAATCCCTGCCCAGCTCCTGCTGCCTACACCATTGCTGATCCAGGCTGGTGCCGTTCTTGGCCACCTGGGCACTTCTTATCTCCAGCTGCTGTCACCCAGCACCCCCAAGGCTTTTTCTGCTGGGAGCCTTCCTGAGGTTGTTGTGATCCAAGGGCAGTCCCTGGAGGTGTTCAAGAAAAGAGTGGCTGAGGCACTTAGTGCCATGGTCTAGTTGGCTGGGTGCTAGGTTGGACTGGATGAGCTTGGAGGTCTCTTCCAACCTGGTTGATTCTATGTTTTCTATGATTCTATGACTCAGCACTTGACTTTGTTCAGTCCTATCCCATTAGCCTCAGCCCACGGATGCAGCCTGGCCAGGTCCCTCTGCAGAGCCTCCCTACCCTCCAGCAGATCAACACTGACACCCAGTTTGGTGTCATCTGCAAATTCACTGAAGGTGCCTTCATCCCCTCACCCAGGTCAGAGTTCTGTAGTAACTTCCCTTGTGTCCAGCTTTGGGCATCCCTGTACCAGAGAGACATGGACATGCTGGAGGGGGTCCAACAATGGGTTACCAAGCTGCTGTGGGGCCTGGAGCACCTGTGTGAGGAGCAAAGTCTGAGAGCCCTGGGGCTGCTGAGCCTGGAGAAGAGCAGCCCTGGAGGGGATCTCACTGCTGTGCACAAGTACTTCATGGGTGCAGTGAAGATGAGGGGCCTGGGCTCTTTCCACTGATGCCCAGTGACAGAAGCAGAGGCCATGGGCATGAGTGGGAACATCCCAAAGCACTTTTTCACCTGAGAGTGGCCCAGAGCTGGCACAGGTTGCCTGGGGATGTTGTGGTGTCTCCCTTCTTGGAGATACTAAAGAGGTGTTACTGGGTGATCTGTTCCAGGTGGCCCTGCTGCAGCAGAGGGACTGAGCTGGGTGACCACTAGAAGACCCTTCCAACCTCGGCTGCTCTGTGACTTTGTGGATTTCTCAGCTGTTTTCAGACTTTGTTGCGGCTTGTCTGGTAGCAACATTCAAGAGAGGAGGTCCTCTGCAGAGCCACAGGACAAGCCTCAGAGCTTCTTCCAGCCTGCCCTTGAGATGTGCTGATCCTAATTTCGCAGTGAGGGTGCCAGTCTGTGGCTCTGACAGCACCATCTGTGTGCCACCAGGCTCCTGACACCGTGCACAGGGGCACCTCTCAGACACCTTTTTGGCAGTTCCTGCCATTACCCCAAAAAACAATGAAGGATCGAATCAATCCCCAAACATCACAGGACAAAGTCTTGAGCTCTTCCCAGGAGAATCAGCTCATCTTGTGGTCTTGTCTCTGAGCCCAGTGCCGAGCTGGAGACACCAGGCAAAACTCTGCCCTGTCGCTGACCAAAAACCTTCTAACCACAAGGAACTTTGTTCCTTCTCCTCCTTCTTCACCTTTGTCTTCACCTTCCCCTCCTTCTCTTCCTTGTCCTCCATGTGCTGGAGGTAAGCTGGTGGTAAGCTCAGAAACAAAGGAAGCTGGACTGGGAGCTGGAAGTCTGTGTGTGGGTGGAAGCAGACGTTGCAGTGGTGGCAGAGGCAGAGGTGGTGACCTGCAGCTGGCAACAATCTCCCTTTCATGACCTGCTCTGCACAAGCCAAAGGAGCAGTGAAGGTGCAGGCTTATCTCACAGGCATTCCATCCATCTGGGTCTTCTCAGCTGACAGCTCCACCACTGTCACCATCTGCCTGCTGCTCAGATCACAGGTACAAGTACCCTTTCCTTTCCTTTCCTTTCCTTTCCTTTCCTTTCCTTTCCTTTCCTTTCCTTTCCTTTCCTTTCCTTTCCTTTCCTTTCCTTTCCTTTCCTTTCCTTTCCTTTCCTTTCCTTTCCTTTCCTTTCCTTTCCTTTCCTTTCCTTTCCTTTCCTTTCCTCTCCTCTCCTCTCCTCTCCTCTCCTCTCCTCTCCTCTCCTCTCCTCTCCTCTCCTCTCCTCTCCTCTCCTCTCCTCTCCTCTCCTCTCCTCTCCTCTCCTCTCCTCTCCTCTCCTCTCCTCTCCTCTCCTCTCCTCTCCTCTCCTCTCCTCTCCTCTCCTCTCCTCTCCTCTCCTCTCCTCTCCTCTCCTCTCCTCTCCTCTCCTCTCCTCTCCTCTCCTCTCCTCTCCTCTCCTCTCCTCTCCTCTCCTCTCCCTTCCCCTTTTCTTTTCTTTTCTTTTCTTTTCTTTTCTTTTCTTTTCTTTTCTTTTCTTTTCTTTTCTTTTCTTTTCTTTTCTTTTCTTTTCTTTTCTTTTCTTTTCTTTTCTTTAGGAGGCCACCAAGATGCTCAGAGGCTACAGAACCTCTGCTGTGGGCACAGGCTGGGAGAGTTGGGGCTGTGCAGCCTGGAGAAGAGAAGGCTGCAGGGAGAGCTTAGAGCTGCATTTCAGTAGCTGCAGGGGAGCTGCAGGCAGGCTGGGGAGGGACTGCTGAGAAGGGCCTGTGGGGCTAGGCTGAGGGGCAGTGGTTTGGAAGTGGAGCAGGGCAGAGTTAGGTTGGACATCAGGAGGAAGTTATGCAGTGAGGGTGGGGAGACCCTGGCCCAGGCTGCCCAGGGAGGTGTTGGAGGCTCCATCCTTGGTTCTCCAGCATCAGGCTTGTCTACCAAAATGCACACACTGCTGGGGTTCTCTTAGCTCAGATGTTTCTTCAGCCCAGGGTGTGGTACCTGACAGGTCTGGCATCCATCCCCTGTCTGTCCTGTAACCATGCTGCACATCTTCTGGTGGGAGGTGTCCCTGCCCATGGCAGGGTGTTGGAACTGGATGTTCTTCAAGGTCCCTTCCAAACCAAACCATTCTGTGACTCCATTCCCCGCTGGTGCAGCAGCCACAGCAGTGAGGTGTCCAGTTAGTCCCAGCAGAACATCTCTGACCTTCCTCCTCTGGCCCTTCTGTTTGTTGTGATGGCACACAGGGAAATGGAAAGCAGGCTGCAGGAATGCAGGCAGATTGTTCCTCCACCTGTGGAAGTTTCTTTGCTGCTGCTCAGAAGTATCCAGCAATGAAGGTCCAGCAATCCTGCTGCAGAAACTTGTGTCAGTACAGCTGGAGCTGAAGGATCCAAATCAACACCACTGCAGAAGCTTTTTGGAGTCCCATCTCAAGAGCATCCTTCAAGTGAAGGCTCAGAGGTCTGTTGAGGAGACACCAGCACCTTGCTGCTCTGGGGATTCATCATGTGGATGGTGGAGAGTCCCCCCTCTCTAGCTCTGACCCACAGGATTCTGCTGTCCTTGTAGTCCTTGTGTGAAGAGCAGGGACTGGCATGTGAGCAGGAGCCCTCATGCCACTCTGAGTACTGCTCAGTGGGTCTGAAGAAGGTTTGCAATGGGATTGGTGGAGACAGACTTCTGAGCAGGGCCTGTTGTGACAGGCCAAGGGGGGATGGTTTGGACTCAAAGAGGGAGACTGAGAGTGGAGAGAAGGGAAAAAGGGTTGATCCCGAGGGTATTGAGAACCTGGCCCAGGGTGCCCAGAGAGGTGGGAACTTCCCTATGGCTGGCACCATTGCTGGTCAGGTTGTGGCTGTGAGCAACCTGCTGTGGTTGGGGATGTCCCTGCTGGCTGCAGGGGCTTGGACTGGATGGCCTTGGGGTGCCCCTTCCCACCCAAAATGCTGTGATTGTGTGGCAGTCCCTGCAGGTCTGGCATGCAGCCCTCCAAAGAGGTGAGGTCGTTGTGCCTAGCCCCTGCCTTCTGCTTTTCCTTACCACAAAGACACTCTGAGTTACTTTTTTTTCCCCTCTCCACTAATTGAAGGGGTTTGGTATAATCTGCTTGCATCAATTGTATGTAAATGAAAAAGCCCTTAATATGTTTGTTAATGAAGAAGTTACACTGATCTATTAAAGCAGAGTTTATTTAACTTGCTGTAATTTAAAGGCCACTTAGCACAGAGCATTTAATGATCTACAGCAAATGTGCCTCTTCCAAGGATGCCTCCCTCCATCACTGGGGTGTTCCCAGGCAAGGGTCCACCACTGCCTGCATGGGAGGTGTATAAATTGCTGTGCTGGGGGGAGCAGTGTGATGGATGGACATTAATTGATGCTAAATTAGGGCAGGATTCCTTCAGAGGGATTGTTCCAGCCCTGTGCAGCCAGTGGTGGCTTTCCCGGGCACCCAGGCAGCTCTGCCTCAGCCAGCTGCAGCTGCCTTCACGGCAGCATTAATCATGATGACTCCATTTGTCAGCTCCACTCTAATTAAGCATCGCTGCAGTAATGGGCTATCATTTTAAAGTGTTATCAGGGGCTGTTTGCAGACAGCTAAATGGGGTTAGGAGATGCAACCCAGCAGCCTCCCAGCAGCCTGAGCCTCCACCGGTGCTGTAAGGTGTCCGAGGCTTAACAAGGTCACCAGGTGACTGGGGGTGGCTGCAGCAGTCCTCTCACAGAGTCATCACATAGTCAGACTGGGTTGAGGTGGAGGGGTCCTCAAAGAGGTCCTCAAAGAAAGATCATCCAGTTCCAGCCCTTGCCCTGGGCAGGGACACCTTCCACCAGCCCAGGTTGCTCAAGGCCTCATCCAGCCTTTCCTTGAACACCTCCGTGGAGTGGGGCATCCACAGCCTCCCTGGGCAACTTGTGCCAGTGTCTCCCCACCCTCAATCTCAACAATTTCTTCCTCCTTTCTAGTCTCAGTCTCCCCTATCCCATCTCAAAGCCATTATCCCTTGTCCTGTCCAAAGTCCCTCCCCAGCTCTCCTGGAGCCCCTTCAGATACTGCAAGGCTGCTCTAAGGTCTCCCTGCAGCCTTCTCTAGCCCCGACTCTCCTAGCCTGTCCCCATAGGGGAGGTTCTCCAGACCTCTGATCTTCTTGGTGGCTTCCTCTGAACCCACTCCAGCAGTTCCATGTCCTTGGAAGTGGATGGAGTGCTCTTAACAGCCCCCAGGCAGAGCATGCACAAAGACTTTTCTCTCTGGAGCATTTCCAGTCTTTGGGGTTGTTGTTTTAGTTTTGGTTTGGTTTTTTCTTTTAAGAATGAGCATAGGTGATGAAATCCTGGAACAGAAGCTCCGAGCCCTCACCAGCTGCCTGTGAAGTCATTTCCAGATGTTGCTGCTGATAGCCTCCACGGCCCACTGCAGGGATCCTGGCCCAGAGGCTGTCACTGGGATCTCCTTCCATCGACTCCTGTGCAGCCGCAATCTCCGCTCCTGGCTCTGCTGCCTGGGCTGCAGGCTGCCCTTGTCTGCACAACCTGTTACAACAGGAAGATGTTTCCTCTGCTTGGCCAAGGGTCTTAATTTCCTATTCATTAGAAGCTGAAATGACAATTCCTGGGCATTTCAAACAAAGGCCATTTGTTTGGAGCCCTGGAGCTGGAGCTGCTATTTGCATCCTTGAAGGGCATCATGGTTGTGGGCAGCGGCATGGGGCCTTGCACCTGGAGGGAAGAGAAGATGCTGAGCCTGTCAGGTCTGATCCCACTGCTCTGCTGCCAGCAGGCTGGCATCTTACATCTAGACCTGGGAGGCCTTCCTGAAGTATCCTCCTCCCAGCCTGGCTCAAAGACAGCAGAAGTACAAAAAGGAAGAGAAAGAGAGGCAGGAACAGTCCCTGCCACCTCCTTATGGCAAGGAGTGGACAGCCACAGCACGTGTCCAAGTGTCACCACCTGACAGTTCTCCTGCAAAGTCCCTTTGCAGCAGTGAGGTGCATCTCCTCCGAGGCTGCCCAAACATCTGGCCTGGGCCCTGGGAGGGAGAGGCATCACAGAATCCCAGAGTGCCAGGTCGGGAGGGACCCCAGGTACCACCTGGTCCAACCATCCCAGATGCAGTGGAAATGAGCTGTCCCAGCACCCTGCCAAGCTGAGTCTTCACACTGCCTCACAGAGGGCACCCCACTGCTGCCCCTGGGAGGTGATTCCAGAGTCCATCTGTGCTCACATGGAACATTTTCTTCTGGACTCCAATGGAGCAACTTGTCCTCACCACCCCTTGTCTGCTCCATGGGACTCTTGTCAAAAGGGACCCCCCACCCTCCTGGTGGCCACCTTTTCTGTCCTGGCCCATGGCAGTAAGGTCTCCTCTGACCCTTCTCTTCTCAAGGCTGAACCACCCCAGCTCTTCTCAGCCTTTTATCATACAGTGTCTGAGTTCACCTGCCCCTCTGTCCTCTCCACGTGGTGCTGAGATCTGCAACTGGAATCAAAGAGTCGTTTTGGTTGGAGAAGCCCTGCTAGTTCCTTCAGTTCAACCATTCTCCATCTCTGCCAAGACCAGGGCTAAGTGATGTCCCTCAGCACCACAGTTCTACCACCCGAGGAAAGGGATTCAACAACCTCCCTGGGGATTCTGTTCCAGACTTTGCAAACCCTTTCCCAGCGAGTTTGTGGCTGTGTTCAAGGCCAGGGAGGATAAGACCTTGACCAGCTTGGGCTAGCAGAAGGTTTACAATCATCCAGTTCCAAGCCCCATGCCATGGGCTTTGCCCATGGAACTGGGTGATCTTCAAGGTCCCTTCCAGCTCAACTCATTCAATGAATCTATAACCATCCAACAACCATCATGGAATGTTTTTTGCTACTAAGGAACCTCGAGCAACCTAGGCAAGTGGGAGATGTCCCTGTCCATGGCAGGGACTTGGAACTGGATGAGCATAGAATCATAGAATCAACCAGGTTGGAAGAGACCTCTAAGATCATCCAGTCCAACCTAGCACCCAGCCCTATCCAGTCAACTAGACCATGGCACTAAGTGCCTCATGCAGGCTTTTCTTCAACACCTCCAGTGACAGCGACTCCACCACCTCCCTGGGCAGCCCATTCCAATGCCAATCACTCTCTCTGGCAACAACTTCCTCCTAACATCCAGCCTAGACCTCCCCCGGGACAACTTGAGACTGTGTCCCCTTGTTCTGTTGCTGGCAGCCTGGCAGAAGAGGCCACCCCCCACCTGGCTACCGGCTCCCTTCAGGTAGTTGTAGACAGCAATGAGGTCCCCCCCTGAGCCTCCTCTTCTCCAGGCTAAACACCTCCAGCTCCCTCAACCTCTCCTCATAGGATTTGTGTTCCAGGCCACTCACCAGCTTTGTTGCCCTTCTCTGGACACGTTCCAGCACCTCAACATCTCTCTTGAATTGAGGAGCCCAGAACTGGACACAGTACTCAAGGTGTGGCCTGACCAGGGCTGAGTACAGGGGCAGAATAACCTCCCTTGTCCTACTGGCCACACTGTTCCTGATGCAGGCCAGGATGCCATTCATCCTTCAAGGTCCCTTCCAACCCAATCCATTCTATGAATCTGTGAACCATCAAAGAGTCATCATGGATGTGAGAAGAAGCATGGGACCTTTTTTGAACTTAAAAAAATTACTTTTATTTTTAGGAACCAATAAAATTATGGCAAATATTTACAAATAATTATCTCACATCATAAAGGTTACATAAAAACCAAATTGTCCACAAGTTAACAGTCACTCTTCATGAAAGGACAACAACAGATATTGAAACTACACCAGGGGTTTTTTTTTGTTGGTTTTTTTTTTTGTGGTTTTTTTTATTGCATGTTTCTTCAACTAACCTAAAAACAAACGAAAAGGAAAACCTCTTGCAGTCAACCATTTAACTTAGGATTTAAAACAAAACCAAAACAAAATGAAACAAAAAAAAATCATGGATTTTCAGTATGGACAATAAAAATTGCAAGAAGAAGGGGAAAAAACCCCAAATGAAACAAACAAATGAACAAAAATTTAAAGCAATCAGAAAAAAAAAGAAAAAGAAAACAAAACAAAACAGAAAAACCAAAGCAAAAGAAAACAAAAGAAAACAAAACAAAACAAAAAAAGCCAAAACAAAATCAAAACCAAACCAAACCAGACCAAACAAAAAACCCCAAAACAAAACCAAACCAAACCAAACAAAAAAAAAACCAAAACCAAACCAACCAACCAAACAAACAAAAATTTAAAATTAAACCAGACCAAACCAAACCAAAACAAACCAAAACTGAACCAAACCAAAACTGAACCAAACTAAACCAAACCACAGAAAACAAACAAAGCAAAACAAAATCAAAGCAAAACAAATAAAACAAAACCAAAAAAAAAAAAAAAAAACAAACCAAACCAAACAAAAAAAAAAACAAAACCAAAACAAAATTAAAATGAAACCAGACCAAACCAAACAAAAAAAAAAAAAAACCAAAACAAACCAAAACTGAACCAAACTAAACCAAACCAAAGAAAACAAAGCAAAACAAAATCAAAACAAATAAAACAAAACCAAACCAAAACAAACCAAACAAAAAAGAAACCAAAACAAAAAACCCAAAACAAAACCAAAACAAAACAAAAAAAAGCAAAAAAAAAAAAAAACTAAACCAAGCCAAAAAAACCAAACAAAACCCAAAGTCCTCCCCACATATAAAACAAAACAACCTCCCCCTCCCACTCTGACCCACCCACCCCCGCCCCAAACACACACACACCCCCCCACAGCCTACCTCCCACCAAAACCAAACCAAACCCAAATACAACCAAACATGTTAAAAATAAGCAAGGTAAAAACAGAGAATAAAAAAGTAAACATTAAAAAAATAATAAACATTAAGATAAAACCAAACCAAAACCATGAAGGAAAACAAACCCCTCCCCGCCTCCCTCCCTCTCTCCTTCCCCTCCCCCTCCCCCCACCCCTCCCCCCCCCCCCCCCCAAAAAAAAAAAAAAGGAACGTTGGACATCTTTGGCAAATTGGCACTGCTGTCATTACATTCAAATATTATTTAACACACAAAGCAACACACAGCACTAAGGAAAAAACACACCGAGAGAGTTCAAGTCTGTCCCTTTCTTTTTTTTTTTTTTTTTTTTCCTACTTAAAAAAAAAAAATAAAAGGAAAAAGAAAAAAAGAAAAAAAAAAAAAGGATACAAAACAGACACATTTTAAGAAGCTTTTTTTTTTTTTTGTGTGTGTGTGTTTTGTTTTTGTGGTTTTTTTTTTTTTTTAGTTTTGTTTTTTTTTCATCTGTTTCTCAACAGATGTTATCCCCTACTTTCAAAGGCCATTCAGCAGTTATTTTTCATGAGTTCTGCATTGAGTTTGTTCTGGGTTTTTTTGTTTTTGTTGCTGTTGTTGTCATTGTTTGTTGTTGCTTTTTTCTTTTGTCTTGTTTCTCTTTCTGTCCAGCTCTTTCTGGTTGTTGTTGTTGTTGCGTGTATTGGGTTTTTTGTTGTTGTTGTTGCTTGTTTGTTTTGTTTTGTTTTGTTTTTCTCCAGGGGAGGAGGAGTTTCTTTTCACCCCCTCCCCCTTTTCTTTTTTTTTTTTTTTTGTTTGTTTGTTCTTGTTTTTTTTTTCCTTTTGTTTGGTTTTTTTTTGTTTGGTTCTTTTCTTCCCCCCTCCCCCCCTTCTCCTTTTCCTCTCGTTTTCAAGCTCCGACGCAGGCATTGCAGACTTTGGTGGGTAGGATAGGTAATGTGTTTCTTTGATGCCAGAAGTCCCTAACACGAAGTGTTTTGCCTCTAAGAAAACAAAACCAAACAAAAAGCCTTTTTCTTGTCCCTTCCCCCCTTCCCCACGTTTGCCATGAGATGAGTTTCTCTAAGTTCAGGATGTACGAAGGCCACTAGAACATCAAAGACCAGGACGCAGCTTCTCCCCACGCTGGGCTGAGCAAAGCAGATCTGGACACACTTCTCCCATCTACCTCTGGGTGCAGGGGTGGTGATCAGGTCTACGGCAGGGTCCACCCCTCCACACCACCCCACCAGAGTCTGGGGAACTCAGACGTGACCAGCCTACACACATCAACCCCTGCGTCCACATCCTGCAGGACCCTTTGGTCTGGCTCCTGCCCTGGAGCTCCTCCGCTGCAGGACCAGCAGAGGTCCTGACACCAATGCCAGTGAGCAGCCCTGGCACTAGGCACCTCTTTGATGTGCTCCTCACCGGGCATCTGCACATCAGGTCTCCTTAGCTTCACCAGAGGTGTAGGAGTAGCTGGTTTAGATCCTTTCTGGGTTGTTTTGTTTCTCACACTGCAATAGTGCAGACCTGTGACAGGAGCAGGTTTTGTTATGAGGGACACAACAGGGCTCCTGCTCTGGTCTTTCCAGCCCTGTGGCACCACTGACATGGAGAAGTGGTGGCCATGGCTCGGGACCGTCATCCAGCACATGTGTTGGTGCAAAATGCCCAGCCTAGCCCCGTCTGACAGTGTCCACACAGAAGCATCCCTGTTGGGCAGGCTACCCAAGAGCTGTTGGGTCTCTGACATCATTTTCTCAGTGAATCCAGAAGAAAAAGGCTCTCCCAGCTTTTGCTGGGACAGAGTCACAGGGTGGATCAGCCTAATGTTATGCTGCCTGTGGCCTCCCACAGTCCCACTGGTGTGGGCATGGGCACGGGGATGCAGGCAAGGGCAAGGCCCTGGGAGGACATTTGGTCAAAACCAAGAAGCTGCTGGCAGCAGCCACGTGAGTTGCCTTCACTCTGCACCACAGCTTTCTGAAGCTATGGGTACTGGTGCACCGTGGCTTCCTCCCTCCTCTTGCTGAAGAACATACAGGACAGGTGAATTAAAGAAAAGCAGAAAAGAAACACAAGGCCACCAGTGCAGCCCAAACAGCAGCACCCAGCACAGGGAGCCCATCACATCATCCTTGTGCTGTGCCAAGAAGGGCTGGCCTCAGGGAGCCAAGGAGGGCTGATGGATGCTCCAGTGAGGTCCACAGACCATCTCTCCCTGCCCAGATAAGCTTTCTTCCAAAACCACCTCTCTGCCTGCTTCTTTTCCCTCTTCTGCCCCTTTCTTTTCTTTCCCTGGTGGTGTTTCTTTCCTTGCCATCTCCTTCCTAAGTGCCTCAAGCCCTGAGCTTCCCCAGCACAGACCAGAGCACTGCATGGATGTCTTTTCACCTCCCTATCCACACAAAGTCTCTGGCTTCCAGAGTTTGGACCGTTCTTCTGCTCTGACAGCAAACAAACAAAGCTTCTGTTGTGCAGGCCATGTCCTCAGACCTCTGAAGCTCTTCAGCCCAGGGATCTGTCCAACGGTGACTGCTCTGCAACTAAACCTCCGGAAGCAGATGTGAAGCAAACTCAGCACCCACAGCACTTGGAGTCATCTCCACTGTCACAGTGCTCGGTGAGGGTCTCCTCAAGTCAGATCGGTTAACCTGGCTCTGTTGCTTTAGTCTTATGGCATCGTTTTCCTTCTCCATCTCCCTGACTTCACTTCTCAGCCTGCACATGATGGATTCCCTGCTGCAGCACCCTCTGTCTAGACAAGCTCAGTGGTCAAACTCCCCAGAGGCACTCCATGGGGCTGACTTCTGCAGGGGCCTGGTAATGATTGCCTGCCCTAGGAGGTGTCTCCCCTGAGCAAACGGTAGGCAGGACATCTCACATCCCTGTCTTGGTCTTGCTCTCTGCTCTTGCAGCCCCAAGGGGGTGTTGGCTTCCTGTTCCACCTTGCTCAGTGGCCCCTCTACAAAATGAAGGAGGAGGTGGCAGAAGGTGACTCTGCCATCTGCAGAGGACCACCTTTTGCAAGCAGTGCCTTTCAAAGATGCTTCTTAAGGGTTTCCTCGAGGAAGACTGTGGACATAAATTGCAGACCTCCTGAGGAAAGCAGTTTGCAAATTCCAGGTGAAATGTCCTCAAAACCAGGCAGCGTTTCCAAGAAGTGTCCTTTCCAGGACTATGGCCTGCATGCTCACTGGGACACCCCTTACTGGCAGACACCAGTGTTTTGGGAGGTGGGGTGGGTACAGGTGCCCATCTTGCACAGGCAAGGGTGGGAGTTGGATGTTTCCTCTCCATGGCTCCAATGAGGACCTTATGCTGCCTGTTTACCCACACCATCCCAGGATGGGACAGATGGAGCTCACCAGTGTGCCTGGCAGGGTGGCACCAGCTGAGGGACAGCTCTGTGGAGTCCTGATGAAATCCTCAGCTCAGGAAGGTCTGAGCAGCTCACATCACTCCATCTAGCAGCATCCATGCATCCTTTGGGGGTAAGTAAGCCCACCCTGCTTTCCTAGTTCCCATCCCACCTGCAAGTGCCACCAATATCAGCATGTTCAGATCTGCTCGAGTCTCGTGGTTGGTCCTCTCAATGTTACCTGAACTGGCAGAGGTCACCCCAGCCTTGGAAATAAAGAAAGAAGTGTGTTGGCAGGGCAGCATGAAGGTGGCTGAAGGACCCATATGCCATCAGTGGGAGATGTTGTTCCCTCACTGGACAGAGCCATTCCTTTTAAACTAGCACTGAGTGGATGGTGCCTCCATGGCTGGTGGAGCTCAGCCCTGCTCTGCTGCAAAGCCATTTCCTGCACCCTCACTGCCTGCAGCCAAGCTCTCATTTCTCTTCAGCCAAGGCCTTTTCCCTTCCCCAGCTCACAGAGAGGATGCCTGGGCTCACAGGGTGGGCAGTATGCACCCTTTAGACAGGCTTTCATGTGGGGTCTCCATGACACCAGCTGCCAGGGACAGCAGCTCCCTTGGGTGCAGGCCATCATAGGGTGCTCAGAAAAGGACAACACCAAAGCAGCGCTTCAGAAGGTCCCCTGTGTGAAGTGTCCATGCTGGTCTTCAGTTCAAGGCAGGCTGGTGGAGGTGGAAAGCAGGACTTGTCTCGCTGGGAAGTTTGTCACAGAACCTACTCCTGGGTTAGGGACACATTCTGAAGGACTGGCCAAGATCCCTGACCTCAGCTCCATGAACAGCTAGCAGATATGTCACTGGGCTGATGGGACCTCCATGGCTTTTGAGGACATAAACACATCTGCCCTGGAAACTTGGAGGTGATGGTTGCATTTCCACTGCATGAGAAGGTACCACCAGAGCTGGAGACAGAGTTTCTTCATGTGTCCCTGGCCACTGCAGACATGCAGCACAGGTGAGGAGGTGGAGAGGAGGAAGGCAGAAAGGTGTTAAGTCAGGAGCTGCCACTTCAGAGGAACCCTCCTGCAGCTGGAAGCTTGTATTTGTACTTGAATGTTCATCCACAGGACCTCAGCTAAGGTTCAGCACCAATGACCTTGGTCCTACAGCCTTGGGACATCCACAGGGGCCAACAGGACCTCTCTGCAATGCCTGTGCCACTCTTGGGTGGATGAGGACAGCTAGGTTGGGAGTGAGGAGCCTACAGCCTGATCTGCATCTCACCGGGGTCAGGGAGCTTCTGCAGCACCCTCAGGAAGAGGGGATGAGATGGTGATAATCATCCATACGTGACTGAGGTTGGCTGCCTGTCAGCCTGGGGCTGGAGGAGGCTGCAGGGGGACATCAGCAGTGCTGCTGTCTCCATGAGTGGCAGTGGTGGGCAGGGCTCCCAAGCAAGTCATTTCACCAGAGAATCGCGGAGTGGGTTGGGTTGGAAGGGACCTCAAAGACCATCCAGCTCCAACCCCCTACCATGGGCAGGGACACCTCCCACAAGCCCAGGTTGCTCAAGGCCTCATCCAGCCTGGCCTCCAACACCTCCAGGGAGGGGGCATCCACAGCCTCCCTGGGCAACCTGTGCCAGTGTTTCGCCGCCCTCACAGCAAAGAACATTTGTAGTCACTCTCTGCTCCTCATTATCCCAGGAAGCTGCACATTGAAGAACATGTCACTGTGAGTGGTTCCTCTTCCAGACAGAGGGAAGAATATAGGGATTGATGGGGGAAAATCTTCCCTGGCACATGTCTAGACTGCAGTGACTTGAAGCTGCGATGCCTACGTTGAAAAGCACAAACCCAAAATGCTCTGGTTTGCCTTAGAGATGCGTGCAGCCACACCCCGTGCTTGGCATACCCCAGCAGAGTTTGGCCAAGACCATGGCTGTGGCATTTCTCCCCTGGCTCCCAGGATGTCCATAGCTGGGCTTTGGCACACAACTCGCTGAGACGAACTCCAAGTGCCAGCTGTCCTTTGGGAATTCCTCCTTGGAGGCTGCTCGGCTTGAAACAGAGAATTTGATTCAGTGCTCATTAAAATGACAAAGGAACACAAAGGACCCTAGAGCAGTGCAGTGTCAGGGCACTGCCCCTGTGTTTGACACCAGCACTGTCTGTGTCCTCCAGCGTGGGGCCAGGCAAGACGCTCTGCAGTGAGGAGCGCCAAGCTGACACCCGGCCCTGGTGAGCACTGGCCTGGGTCAGCGTTGCTTAAAGCTTCTTGGAGTTCTTTGAATCAGTGCACCAGTTCCAGAAGACACCTTCAGGTGCCTCGTGAGGTCCCACCCGTGGGACACTGCTGCTTGTGCTTGAGCCAGCCCGGCAGGTATTTACAGTGGGGTGGTGGGCAGCAGAATGAGCTTCCCTCCGCTCCACCAGAACAAAACAAGAACAACAAAAGAGAACAAAGTGAAATTGCCTTGAGTCTCACAGCCTGTTTCAGTGTGCAGCAAGAGGCAGCTGCCCCAAGTTGGGCCTCTCACACCTCTTCCTTATCCCCAGATACAGCCATGGCACCCGCAGGCCAATGGAAAGGTAGGCAGCCAGCTGCTGATGATGCCAAGTGACTGCACAGTGCCTACTGCCGAGCATCAGGAGAGCCTCTTCCTCCCATTCCTTGGCTTGGCCTGAGAGACCTGGTCAGCAGAAGCAGGCCTGAGAACACAAGGACCATCAGTTCACCAAGTGTAAAGAGCAAAATGTCCATCAGCAGGGTCCCTGCTCGGGTCTCTTCCCGTCCCTGGCGGCATGGCTGGCGTGGTGGCAGCACAGTGACGTGGTTGTGCCAGGCGCTGCCTGTGGCCAGGGCCGGCGTCAGTGCCGGTCGTAGGCAGCAGCAGCTGCTGGTGGGGCTGCCCCACGGGCTGCAGCACTGTAGTAGTACGGAGAGCCTGGAAGAGAGGAGAGATGGGCATGAGGAAGACAAAGGTGGAAAGGTGCCAGCTTCCAGCGTGACGAGGCTTGTGGCAGAGAGGTCCCCAGCCTGAGCTCAGGCTCACAGCAAGAGCAGCTGGGTGATGAGAGTGGAAATCACAGCCATGCACTCTGCATCCCACAGCATCCCACTGTGGTAGAACCACAATGGACCTCTGGAGATTGCCCAGTCCAACCCCCTGCTTCAGCAGGGCACCCACAGCAGCTTGCCCAGGAGCACAATGGCCAGGTGGAGTTGGAAGCTCTCCGGACAAGGAGACTACACAACCTCTCTGGGCAGCCTGCTCCAGCACACTCACAACAAGCAAGTTGCTCCTCCTGCTCAAATGCAACCTTCTGGGGTCCATATCGTGCCTCTTGCCCCTTGACTTGTCCCTGGGCACCACTGAGCAGAGTCTGGCCCCATCCTCTTGCCCCCACAGCCTCTTTAGTTCTTGCTGAGCACTGATCAGATCCCCTCTGGGCTGCTGTTCTCCAGGCTCTCAGCCCCAGGACTCTCAGCCTTTGCTCCTGACCAAGATGCTCCAAGACCCTCAACACCTCTGTAGCCTCCCCTAGACTCTTGTCAAGCAGTTCCCTGTCGCTCTCGAGCTGGGCAGTCCAGCTATCCAGCAGTGGCCTCAGCAGGGCAGAGCAGATGGGAAGGAGAACCTCTTTTGTCCCAGAGTGGGAGTCCCTTCTTGGCCAAGAGGTCACACTGCTGGCTTATTATGAACTTACTGTCCTCCAGCACTCCTTGGTCCTTCTCCACAAAGCTGCTTCCCAGCAGGTTCCCTCCTCACCTGTACTGATGAAGGAGATTGTTCCTCCCTGGGTGTAGTACCCTGCACTTGCCCTGGCTGACCTTCATGAGGCACCTCTCCAGCCAGTTCTCCAGCCTGTCCAGGGTGGATGGCAGCACAGCCTGAAGAGTATCAGCCACCCCTCACAGTGTGGTGTCACCACCAGAATTGCCAAGGGTCCTCTCTGTCCCTTCTTCCAGGTCATTCATGTCTACACTGAAACAAGACTGGACCCAAGGGTGCTACCATTACTTTGCCTTTCTGCCAGCTGTAGGCTACTTGGGGCTTCTACTACCTCTCTCCTGGCTCCCCTGGGCTAGGGTCTGTCCACCCTCAGGGTCAAACATTTCTCCCTTCACTCTCAAGCTCCTTGAATCCAAACCATCACCCCTTGTCCTGTCACAACAGAGGTCCTGGATCCTTCTGGAGCTACCACCAGTAGAGATCCTGATTCCTTCTGGCACTTCTCTGCTCCAATAGAGGGGTGGAAATCCAGGGAAGGGATCCAGCAGCACCAAACAATTTCACCCTGACCCACAGAGCAAAATATGGGTAGCACCAGAGCTGGATGCAGCAGTTCTGGAGGTTTTGGGGTAAAATGGGGTCTGTTTGGAGCCAGAGCCTTCACTTTGGCTCTTCCTCTATGGCTGTTCTGACTCAGCACAGCCACCACAGCCCAGTGCTTCCCTGGTGCTTTACTCTTCTCTTGAGCTGGGTTTTTCCAGTTCAGCTTTCAGCAGTGGAATCGAATCAAGAGTCTGCTCTTCCAGGTGGAGGATGAGAACATTTTACCCAAGGGCAGTCACTCTTCTTCCTGTCACCATGCCCATACCCAGCAGGGACCTGTCCCTCCTCGGGCTCTTTCTCCTTTCTGGTTCATGCCACCATCACCACATTCCTGACACAGCCATTTCCGGTGCCTGCTTCTTCTCTTGTCTTTCCACAGCACCTTCAGAATCTAATCCTGATTGATGGCCTCCAAGCCCTGCCCACCCACCAAGCCATGCTGGCACCAAGGGCACCACATCCAGCAGAAGCCACCACAAACAGCATCAAGCTGAATGCAACGAAACTGGTGAGGGGGTTCATGCAGCAAACCAGCTCAGAGCTGAGTCCCTTCTCTTCGTCAGAGGGTGGTGCTGCTTTCTTGGCATGCAGGCACTGAGCTGACTCCATGCCAACGAGCACCAGGACATGCCAACACTGGCAGATGAGCCCTGTCTCTTCCCACCAGGCAGTTTCCAGCCACTCTGCACCAAGCCTGGAGCATGCATGGGGTTGTTGTGATTCCAGTGCAAGACCTAACACTTGTGCTTGTGAACCTCACCCCTCTGGCCTCAACCTGTTGATGCAGGACTGCGCCTAGGTTGTCCCCACTTCCACAGGAGCTTTGGGGCACTGCCTGTCACACCATGCTACAGAGGAAGGAGCACAGTCACCCACTTTCACCCATTCCCACAGCAGCTGGGGCAGAGGTGAGTGGGTTTTGCAGAGGAGCACCAGCACAAGCTCAGGGCAGGCACAGGGAGGGTGGGGAGCAGCCAGTGCTCTGTTGGGGCCGAACATCTGCACCTCTCCACCTGCACACCAACAGAACCACAGAGCTATGGCATGGTAGGAGTTGGAAGGGCTCTCCGGAGGTGTTGAGGGCCAGGTTGGATGAGGCTTTGAGCAACCTGGGCTTGAAGATCACCCATAGCAGGGGTGTTGGAACTGAGTGATCTCCAAGGTCCCTTCCAGCCCCTTCTGTGCTTCTATCGATCACAGTCTCTCTGCTCCCAGCTGCTCTCTGGGGTTGCTGCTGCAGCTCTTCCTTGTCAGCTCCGAGGAGCTAACTAGAGGTGGGTGGTTCCTGTTTGCATCTCACAAAGGCAGAGCAAAGGGTGTCAGCTCATATCCCAGTCCTGATTAACTCTGTCAAGGCTCCCAGGGGACAACCCCTGACTGCACTCACATAGCTCCTGAGGAGAGCAGAACCATCCTGGACATGGCTCCAATTAACCTCCCGTGCTCAGGCTCATCACAGAGGCTTTCTGTGTGTGCAAGGAGGTATGGAGCAGGATTTTGAGGGTCTGCACAGATTCCTATTTGCCCTGAAGGGATGTGGGGGGTTTATGGGAACACAGGGAGAAGGGAGAGTGGGACAAGGGATGAAGGCAGAGCTGTGTACAAGCAGAATCTCTGCAGGGTACAAGAAATGTGTCTAACCCATGCGCAGCCTGCTCTGGATGCCCCTGTCCAGACTGGATGCCTCCAGAGGTGCCTTGCAAACCACAATATGCTGGGATTCTGTGGCATGCAGCCTACAGCTTGAAGAATCAAATCATTAAGGCTGAAAAAGGCCTCCAAGCTCATCCAGTGCAGCCACCAACCCAACCCCACCATGGCCACTAAACCATGGTCCCAAGGGCTATGCCCACACCTCTCTGGAACACTTCCAGGCATGGAGACTCCACCACCTCCCTGTGCAGCCTGTGCCAATCCCTGACCACTCTTGCAGCACAGAAATTGTTCCTTATCGCCAACCTCAACCTTCCCTGGCACAATTCCAGGCCAAATGCTCTCCTTCTATCACCTGAAACTAGGCAGAAGAGCCCAATCCACACCTGCCTGCAGCCTCCTCTCAGGGAGCTGCAGAGAGTAACGAGGTGTCCCTCTAACTCTTCTTTCCACAATAAACACCCCCAGCTCCCTCAGCTGCTCCTCCCCAGCCCTCTTCTCCAGGCCCTTCACCACCTTTGTTGCCCTCCTCTGGACCTGCTCCATCTCCTCAGTGTCTTTCTGGGAGTGAGGAAGAGCCTGGAAGCACAGAACCAGAGAATGGACCTCCAGAGATCATCCATTCCAATCTCCCTGCCAGAGCAGGGTCATCCAG